>NC_141044.1:2602500-2632500 GCF_052040795.2 Danio rerio
CATTCAGATGGTCGGGTCAGAATTTGGCTTCAACAACATGAAAGCATGGATCCTGCCTTGTATCAGCGGTTCAGGCTGGTGGTGGTGGTGTTATGTTGTGGGGGAGATTTTCTTGGCACACTTTGGGCTCATTAGTACCAATTGAGCATCATGTCAACAACACAGCCTACCTGAGTATTGTTGCTGACCATGTCCATCCCTTTATGACCACAGTGTGCCCATCTTCACTTCCAGCAGGATAACACGGCATGTCATAAAACACAAATCATCTCAGACTTTATGTTGAGCCCAAACTACTGTATAAAATCAAAATGTTTCTCTGGTTATAATTTAAATGAACTCGGAAATCTATTTAATCATTAATCTGTTTTATAGTAATGTACTTCTTCCCCCCCAAACACACTCTCACAAAAAACAAAACACAAGCTATATGCAAACAATTTCATTCAGGCACTGAAGGCATAAACGCACTGCAGAATGAATATGGCTGTAAAATGGAAAGTTTTAGCCGGTCTGGAAATATATAAAAGACAAAGTGACACAATTATTCTCCAGGACTCTTTTATTTTGCTGCAGCAGTGATGACGACCCGTTACTGCAGGCTGACTTTGAGGAAATGTTTCATTATCTGGCTAATTTCTGTCCAGCAGCTCATTACAGACTAACTCATTTCTACCTCAAGTAAAGTACAGTAAGAGCTTCTGTTTAACGCTGATCATCAGACTGGCACTGATGCACCTGTTTCTGTGGGCTTTCTGACATCTGTATTAAATCCTCCTGTTTGCCAGTCTGGGATGTGGGACAGAGACAGGTTATTATGACCCAGAAAGCTCTTTTCAAGGTCAAGTCTGGTAAATATCAAACACATTTGCGCATCGTTTACACTCACGTTATTTTCCTTCTCTTCATGTGCTGCTCTGTTTCTCGTGTTACATTTCAGCACATCTTACTTTTACAAAAATCCAGCAAGTTTTAAAGTGTATTTATTCACTAACAACAGCCCAGAATTGTTCATTAATGTCCATATTTGACTCAATGTTGGCTTACAACAACCCAACATTTTATATTTTGTCCTATTTGACCCAGTGTTAGGTTACAACAATCCAGCATTTTAACTCTAAAAAAGTTGAGTTGCTGTAACCCAACACTGGGACATATGACAATATTTAAGTTACACTTTTGTAACTTAACGTTTTGGTTTGTCCATGCTTGACCCAACATTGGGTTAGAACAACCCAGAATTGCTCATTTTTGTTAATATTTGAACCCAACATTGGGTTACAACAACCCAACATTTGTATTTTTGTCTTATTTGACCCACTGTTGAGTTCCAACAACCCAGCATTCTCAGAGTGTATAAATTCACGTTAAAAAAGTTGGGTTGTTGTAAACCAACATTGGGACATATGACAATACTCAAGTTACACTTTTATCCCAACGGTTTGGTTTGTCAATGTTTGACCCAACATTGGGTAACAACAACCCAACATTTAATATTTGTCCATATTTGAAACATCATTGGGTTACAACAACCCAACATTTTATATCTGTCCATATTTGAAACATCATTGGGTTACAACAACCCAACATTTTATATTTGTCCATATTTGAAACATCATTGGGTTACAACAACCCAACATTTAATATTTGTCCATATTTGAAACATCATTGGGTTACAACAACCCAACATTTTCAGAGTGTACACTAAAAAACATGGGGTTATTTTTTCTACCTAAATCTTGGGTTGAGGCATTTTGGGGGGTTATTTTCAGAGTCTTGGGTAGTTTCAACCCAGCTCTTTGGGTCAAATCCACTCACAGCAGGGGCTGACTGGAATACCACATATTATATACTAATTTGTCTAAATGCAATGAAAATAGTGTAACATAAACCCAGATTCCTTGCGTTTTCAGATGATTAAAATGAGATTTATGCTCATAGCAGCCCTTAGTCAGACCTTTCTGAATTTTTTAATTTCTTACTACCACCTTTTGTGCACCTGTAATCAAACCGTACTTCAGTGACACCAAGTCAAAACACCACAGTTGCTGGGTCATCTTTTGCAGGCATTTTTGGATCAAATTAACCTATTATATAAGTAAAAATAAACAATTATTGGGTAGAAAACAACCCATTTATGGCGTTAAAAATAATAACCTAATTACTTGGGTTAATTTAACCCCTGATGTGTTCTGTCCCATATTTACCCAGCAGTAGGGTTAAAACAACCCAATTGGGGTAGTTTTTAACCCTGTGTTTTGTAGAGTGTATATATTCACTCTAAAAAGCAGTTGGATTGTTGTTGGGTCAATTAAGAACCCCAATGTTGGTGTAATTAAATAATTTTAAGTTACACTTTTTAACCCAATGGTCTGTTTTACCATTTAAAAACCAACATTGGGTTAAAACAAGCCAAAATATATATTTTAGTCCATATTTGACCCAATGTTGCAATACAACAACCCAACAATAAATTTTTTTGTCCACATTTGACCCAGTGTTGGGTTGACAACAACCCAGATTTCTTTGTCCATATTTGACCCAACATTGAGTTACAGCAACTCAGCATTTTTTAGACTGTTTAATCACTCTAAAAAAAGTTGCGTTGTCGTAACCCAACTTTGGGTCAATGCAGAAACCCAATTTTGATTTGATTTTGAAAATTTATATTTAGGTTTACTTTTGTTTAGGTTTACTTTTTAAGTTACACTCACCAGTATTTTTGTAAATATTTGACCCAACATAGGGTTACAATAACCCAGCTGTATATTCACTCAAGAAAGGTTGAGTTGTTGTAACTTAATGTTGGGACAGATAAGAAACCTAACATTGCGATAATGTTAAAAATTTAATTTAAGTAAAATTTTATAACCCATCTGTTGGGTTATACAACAACCAAGCATTTATAAATTTATAAAAAAAAATGAACCTTGTATACACTCTATAAACAGCATTTTTAGAGTGTAGCAGTATCTCAGTGATGCTAAACTCACACTAGCCCATTCAAAGTCAAGGGTCACCAAATGACTAGAAAAATATATTAATTTGTGTTTCACTGAGACTGAAAAGATTTGAACTGTAGCCTAAACTATTACTTTAGTGATGTTGTAGATTGAAAAAAAAAAACACAAGATGATGACTAAATAATATGACTATTTGTAGTTTTGCTGAGTTATGCCGTGTTCCTTTAAGAAACTACAGAGGGAGTCTCCAGCTGAGTGCAGTTGAAGAGTTTCCACATTTAATTAGTTAGAGAAACCTGGTGACGCTGATGTGTGTAAACACATCAGAATCTGCCCTGCACGCCCAGCTCCTGCTCCACCGCTGTCTGGATGGCAGTGTGGACGATGCTCACTTCTTCTTGAGTCAAAGTCCTTTCCATGTGACGGTACACAAGACGATAACAGTGGCTCACTTTCTTCATCCTAGCAGAGCAGAAAAAGAGAAAGACATCATGAAAATGCTGAAGATCCTCCTTTCTTGAGGCTTTCCCTCCCTATTGTGCACTCTAAGAAGTTATTTAAACCCACACTATAAGAAATTATTGCCTATTTAAATCCAAATTGGGTAAAATATAGACTAACCAGAACATTGGGTTAAATTTGGACCAATTAATTAAATAAATAAAAAATTACCCCGGCAGTTGGTTTAGTTGGTATTACACCCAAAATTAGATTGAAATAACAGTGTTTTTCATAGTGCAAATTGGGTAAAATATGGACTTATTAACTTGGTCCCATTAATTAATTTTTATAAATTAACCCAGCAGTTGTTTTAGTCTGTAATACATACAAAATTGGGTTGAAATAACCCAGCATTTTTAGAGAGCAAATTGAGTAAAATATGAACTAAGCCAAACATTGGGTTAAATTTGGTCCAATTAATTTTTATTTAAAAAAACTAACCCAGCATTTGGGTTAGTTTCTATTATACCCAGAATTTGGGTTGAAATAACCCAGCACTTTTGAGTGCAAATTGGGTAAAATATGGACAAACTCAAACATTGGGTTAAATTTGGGTCTATTTATTTAATTAAAAAAAATTAACCCAACATTAAGATAAGTTCCTATTACACTCAGAATTGGGTTGAAATAACCTGGCAGTTTACGGACTCACCAAAACACTAGGTTAAATTTGGTCCTAATTATTTAATAAAAAAGAAATAACCCAGCAGTTGTTTTAGTCTTTATTACATTGGGTTGAAATAACCCAATATTTTTTTACAGTGCAAATTGGGTAAAATATGGACTAACCCAAACGTTAGGTTAAATTTGGTCCTATTCATTTATTAATAATAATAAAAAAATTAAACAAACAAATGAAGTTGAGCATTACTAAATGTATTTATTTATTACATTCAGCTTATTTTAATTGTTTGCGAACACTTACTTAATAAAATTGTAAATCCAATTAATCATTTAGTGTATGATACAATGATGAATTGACTGAAAATTTCTGTCTTTCTGTATTCTGTATTCTGTAATTTCTGTATTTATTGAAATTTCTGTGATTATCATCTTCCCCATCAGGGGACACTAAAAATGAGTTGCAGAGTCTGATTCGTTCAGTCTGATTCATAAAATAATTTTGGATAAAACTTTGACCACACTTCGTTATAATTGTTCATTTATGTCTTTGCTGGAGATTAGAACTGAATTGAGAAATAGTTTTGAAACCAATCTTAAAGAATAAAAATAAAGTATAGAGAAAGTAAAGAGGCTGAATGGAGGAGGCTCATTCTTTATTCTCGCGCTGCAATGATCTGTTTAACTGTTTTTTTTTTTTGCTAGTTCAGTTAGTCCATTCAGTTTTCTCACTTAAAAAGTCTGCCATGTAATTAGCAAATGTGCCATGGTGCGAAGCAACTGACTCTTAAAGAGAATGGGAGATGAGACTGGTTTGGTTTAATGCTCAAAACACCAAAAAAGCCAACCCTGTTAGACCATGCACTGGGGTGCAGAGCGTATTTTTCCATCTCTAAAATAGCACAAGTGGATTCAGACACGCCCTTAATGCTTTAGCGCAGTGCGCTTTAGACTTTGTGCCTAGATCATTAAAATAGAGCCCATTAAGTCATCTGGTCAAATTGTTTTCATATCGAAATGTACATCGAAAAAAATATCTATAAATATTGTGCAGCCCTACTTAATATGGTCAACATAATCAATAATTAATACTTTCAAGGTAAAGACAAGCTAAAACAACACAATTCTTGAGTTTTTTTGGAGGAAAAACGTAATAGTTTTGTGTTCTATATACTTAAATTGTCCAAACTAGTAATATACCTTAATTCCTTAATGCTGTCTCAACACAAACCCAGCGGTGTGATGGTGTGGAACCCAGCATTTTTAACAGTGCAGAGTTGTTGTTCAAGAGTGAACTTATTTCTGGAATTTCAGCGCTTCTGAAAAAGGGATTCACATTTTTTTTTATTCCCACTGAAGAAATAAAGTCAAACTGGTCTGGAAAGGCTTGACGGCAGCATCTTCACGTCTGGCTGCCATTAAAGTAAGTTTAGTTGTTGCAGTGCAGATATTTCGTTACGCAACAGTGTTTGCGAGGTCAAACTAATGCAGAGATCAAACTGGTTGATGGAGCTGCCAGTCAACAAACTCTCAAACACACGCAGTTCTGCCGCTCTCAGGGGAACAGCTGGATTAACAAAGAACCACAAACTACAAAGTTTTCACTTACACAGCTCTCTCCGGGGACGAGACCAAAGTCAAGCATGATTCCCGCTTTATTGTGCCTGCTGTATGTAAGCAAGACTGCAGACGACTGAGGGAGGAAAAGAAAGCCAAGGTTTTGGACTCTTTATGGAGCAACCAAGTGAAACAAAATGGCTGACAGGCAACTGCAGAAAAAGCAGCTGTTGGGATTCCAGCGCAAACCATCGGGGAGTTGCGAAGCTACATCGGATTCACTTTGCTGATATTGGATCTGCAGCCCATTGGGAAGTAAACTGACATAATAATGCATCGGAAAAGCACCCTAAGAAGCCAACAGCTTGAAGTTGCTTAGCGCTTTGGATGAAACTCTGTAAGAGCTATGGATGCTTTCGAGCAATCATTATTTACTATGCAACAACTCAAACCTTTTAAAAATATATATCTTTATTAAATCTTAACTTTACAATTCATTCATTCACTTTCCTTCTAGTTAGTCCCCTATTCATCTGGGGTCACCACAGAGTAGTTTAAAGGTCCCCTTTTAAGGTAAAAATGGTAACACTTTACAATAAGGTTCATTAGTTAATGCATTTACTAACATGAACTAATCATGAACAACACACGTACAGCATTTATTAATCATAATTGAACATTTACTAATGCATTATTTACATCCAAGTCCATGCTTGTTAACATTAGTTAATGCACCATGAGTTAACACGAACTAACAATGAACTACTGTATTTTCATTAACTAACGTTAACTAACATGAACAAATACAGTAGTAGATGTATTGTTCATTGTTTGTTCATGTTAGTTAATGTATTAATTAACATTAACTAATGAACCTTATTGCAAAGTGTGACCGTAAAAACTATTTTAAAATCAACCCAATTAAAATAAAATTAAATACTTAAAACAAGTCAAATGCTAAAGCTAAAGATTCTCCTCTGTGTGTCAGTATTGATAAAGCCCCTCTCAGTAAAACACATCCTGATGCTGAAGAGGCTATAAATAACCGTCAGATGAGTGTGATCCCTGGAGAAGCTCATCTGTAACGGACTGACACACAAAGGAACCATCAAACCTGGAGCTGTGTGAGAAGAGATAATTAATCAAACCGCAGCAAGTGTGAACGAAGAAGAGGTAAAGCGAGAGCAATTAACGTAAACCCAGGAACGACTGAAAACTCCAGCACATAAATAGACAGCTGTAAAAATAGACAGCTATGAATATATCTGTGAAACGTGACGGCTTTCTGTGAAAAACGGGTTTTTTGCGAACTCGTGGAGCCGTCGGCTTGCACACACACACACACACACACACACACACACACACACACACACACACTGTCTATCAGCCTAAAACACACACACACACACACACACACACAAGATGATTTGAGATGATCACGGGGACATGACGACTTTCACACAGACCAAACAACTAAGCCAGATCATTGAATTAAGTGATTTACATCCAGAACTGAAGTCTCATTTTTGCAATGGTTTCTTTTTATCTCTCACATCAGCATTGAAAATATTTGCTTATACGGTAGCTTTGCAAATGATCACTAACGAAACAACCCCAAGTGTGAATGAAGTGCATTTCCATCAAGTTGTTTGAGCAACTGATGGTGATATTTTTAGCCAGTAGGCACCTTGATGTAAAAACGACCTTAAATACATGTCAAAAAACAAGTCGAAAATGTAAATCAATTCGATGATAAAACCTCAACGTCCATTCGACATCCACATCCACATCCATTAACCATCAAAGTGACGACACCAAAAGTATTGTAATATTATAATATAAGGACGGTTTTGTTTATCTGAAGGTCCAAATATACACTGGATTTTGTATTCCTACAATGCATTTAAATGACCTTGATGTCAAAACGACATCACTTTGACATCTAACATTGGCACCAAAAACACATCAAAAATCTGTAATCGATTTTTGACATGCTTTTCATGATGTAATATTGTAGGTCTTTAAGCGGCAGTGAATCCAGAGAAACTGAAATATGTTTCCTCCATATACACTACCTGACAAAAGTCTTGTCACCTATCCAAGTTTTAGGAACAGCAAATAATAAACTGACTTCTAGTTGATCAGTCGGTACCAGAAGTAAGAAGAAAGGCCTCTAGATTACACTTATTTGACCACAATAAAATGTAATCATGCTTTGATTATTTTTTAATGATTTCATTAGGACAGTAAGGTCTGACTCTGCTTAGACAAAAGTCTCGTCACTGAACAGAAATAATGTCCAGTATGGAATATAAATAAATGCTGAATATTGTGTCTGACTCCATCATGAGCTTGGAGGACTGCATCCATACATCCTTGCAATCACTGATTAATAAAGTCATCTTTAATGGCGAAGAAAGCGTTCCTGCAGGACTCCCAGAGTTCATCAAGAGTTCCTCTTGAATGCCTCCTCCTTCATCTTACCCCAGACATGTTCAATAATGTTCATGTCTGGTGACTGGGCTGGCCAATCCTGGAGCAGCTTGACCTTCTTTGCTTTCAGGAGCTTTGATGTGGAGGCTGAAGTATGAGAAGGAGCGCTATCCTGCTGGAGAATTGTCCCTCTCCTGTGGTTTGTAATGTAATGGGCAGCACAAATGTCTTGATACCTCAGGCTGTTGATGTTGATCATCCACTCTGCAGATCTCTCGCACACCCCTATACTGAATGTAACCCCAAACCATGACTTTTCCTCCACCAAACTTGACTGATTTCAGTGAGAATCTTGGCTCTATGTGGGTTCCAGTAGGTCTTCTGCAGTATTGGTGATGATTGGGATGCAGATCAACAGATGATTCATCAGAAAAATCCACCTTCTGACACTTTTCCAAATGATCAACTAAAAGTCAAGCTATTATTTGTTAACTGGGATCTGCATTAATTTAACGAAATATTTTACAATAAAAGAAGATGCTAAATGCAGTGTAAGATTTGCTGCTTATGTCCTGCAAAAAGAACAAAGTCATTTTTTAAATTAATTTAATCCGAACAATCCGATAGTTACAATCATATAAAACGAATCACCTTTCTCAAAAGTTTCACACTAGAGAGAAGATATTGGAGAAGAATTTCTCTCAGGCACAATACAATCCAATACGGCACAGAATGTGTCAAGCTATGCCGCTACTTGTCGGAAAATGTATTGTTACCAGACAAGCTCCATTATTATGAAAACTGAAGTAAGTAGTGTTTCTATTTTTAACTATCTGCACTGAACGAACCAGCAAAACTAGCCAGAGCTGCAAAAAAAGGGCAAGTTAAAATCAGAATCATATCCCTCCTGTTAAATTTAAGATATTTTATTTTTTTCCCACAAGTTCTGTTTAATGGAGAGATTTTTTTTTCAATCCATTTCTAAACATAATAGTTTCAGGATGACACTACATAATATTATAGACTATAAAAAGTGAAAACTTAATTTACTTCGACTTGTTACAATTAAATGAATTAAGTTTGACAAACTTAATGTATGACAGTTTTCATTACTACTGTAAATTAAGTTAGTTATTTTAGGTGTAGCATGTTTTAGTAATTTATTTTAGAAAACAAGAATAACAGTACATACAGTACAGTACTAATCATTCAATATAATATTGTAAATCTAATAATAATAGTAAAAAGTACTTTTATTACAGTGTGGATAATTCCCTTCCCTTGTTAAAATAGAAATAATACTTATAATAATAATAATTATTATAAAAATAATGTTTTGTGGTAAATACAAGTATTGTTTATCACTGATAGTAAACAATACTTATAATTGCCACAAATAACTTACTAAAACCTGTTACACCTTAAATAACTAAGTTAATTTATTACTGAAAAAAGTTATAAATTAAGTTTGTCAAAGTTAATTAATTTAATTGTAACAAGTCAAAGTAATTTGTTTAAGTCTCCACTTTTTACAGTGTACTAGATATTTACTAGTGTTCAGACTGAAGTGCAATTTAACAACCTAACTAGGGTAAATAGGCAAGTCATTGTGTAACAGTGGTTTGTTCTGTAGACAATCAGAAAACAAAATATTGCTTAAGGGGGCTAATAATATTGACCTTAAAATGGTTTTAAAAGATTAAAACTGCTTTTATTCTAGCTGAAATAAAACAAATAAGACTTTCTCCAGAAGAAAAAATATTATAGGAAATACTGTGAAAATTCCTTGCTCCATTAAATAAGACTTGAGAATTATTTGAAAAGAATAAATGCCCTGTATACGATGAATCAATCAAGTCAATGTGAGCCAGCATGTTATTTTCCATCAAGGTGTATGGTTTATGCATGGCTTCCTCAGTCTCTTCATTTCGTAAAAAGAACAGCTGACATTTCCAGTGAACACACACACACACACACACATACACACACACATACACACACACATACACACACAGATGTTCAATAATTCAGTGGCCACAGAAGGAGAACAGTGATCCAAACACACACAACAATTCCTTTTTATTGGAGCTGACTCTGTTTTATTGCCTGGCAAAATTTGGTGTGGGAGTCGGCAGGTGCAGTTACTCATAGGGGCTTTGCTGCGAACGGAAAGGTGTGTGTGACAAACTGCAAGCAAGAAAAAGACAGATATATGAAACCTATGGTGAGTGACAGAAGCAGAACTGAAGCTCAACGAATTTATGAGCAGAATCCGTTTGACGCCTGCTGAGAATTACACTGTAAAAAATGCTGGGTTCCACATAATTGCTTCATGTTGTCCCAACTCATTACTTTAACTTAATTGTTTTTAAAAAATTAAATGGATTGAACATAAAACAATTAAGCTGTGCCTAAAACATCTTAAAGCTGCTGTATGTGCGTTTTTGGCTCTTCTAAAGCATAAAAATACTACAATATGTTTGCAGATATTAGGTTAACATGCTCAGTGAACATTCTTGTTTATCTGAGAAACAATGCTAAAGTCAGACATTCTGCTTTGAAAATGTGTTACGTGCCTGAACGTCTGACTTTGTTTTGGTCTCTATAACCTACACAACGCCTGTTTAGCCAATTATATTTCAGCACTCCGGGTTGCCTTATTTAATTCATTCAGTCAGGAAGTACAACCTCCGGTGGACAGCAGCAGACTCCGAAATGAGATGCAGATTCAGAGTTCCACATGAGGTGGTTATTAATTAGCAGATAATATAAACATTACGAATGTAAACATTAGGTGAGCAGGTTACTTTGCAACCCAGTGTCCTAACAACACGCTACATGATGAGATGTGCAGCGATGAGCAGTTTGGCTGTTTACAGCCATTCAGAAGCACCGAATAGTGCACTCACTGCACTCCAGCGAAATGGTAAGGTTTATAATCTAAATAATACATATTAAACCTCTTTAACATTATTAAATGTAGATGCTGAATCACTGATATGTGATGGTTTGCACTGAGTCACAGGTCTAAAGCTCAATGTCAAAGGGTTTATTTTATTTTCCAGATCTGAGGTGAACTATCTGCTGCTGCTTTCAGTAGTATGGCAATAAATGTCATGCGAAATGGCATTAAAACTCACATTATTAGCATTTAACACTGAATAAAGTACATGAGGTGTACCTGAGGTGATCATTGTCAGTTTTCTGTTGTTCACCTGTGAGAAATATATACATTTTAGGTGTTGGTTAGGACAAAAACTCCTTTCAATTTCTTTTGGAAAATATTCCTTCTATCGCATGTCGCTGCTTTTATTTAGAACACGACTTAAATCAGCCTTTAGTACGGTGGCCGCGCTGCTTTAAATACACAAACAACTGAAGAAACACGCAGCAAATAGTTTTTTCCACAACAATTTCTTAATTTGCAGCGTGTTAAGCTCTCTCGGCCACCGTACTTTAGGCTCTATAGTCAGACTCGCTCCTGTTGACGTGGTCAATCTGGCAACCTGCGCTTGTGTATGTTCTGAACCAGGAGTGCAATACCTAGTTCAACCACTGGGTGTCAAACTTACATACTGCACCTTTAAGATTGGGGTTGTTTCAACTCATATTAAATTAGTAGTTTGAATAAAGAGCAAAAGTCATTTTTTGGCTAAACCACTTTTCTGCATGCATGAGAAAACAGAAATCTCCAGCTGACACCGTCATATATTATTTTCAAGATTCATTTGTTTTTTTTTTCTGAACATTACAGATGCACATTTATAAACAGCGTCAGTATATAGTCTATTTTTGATTTATTATGGGCATCCATTAATGCTTTTTATGTGGATATTTCTCACAGTTGCTCTTCCGACCATTAATTAGGGACGTTAATAGAGCACAAAAATGCCAGGAAGCCATAGAGATTCATTAAACAGCATTAGTAATGTAATACATTAAACACGGGTTTGCTCATTTCCAGCTCACAGTTATTTTTATGAGCAAACATATACATTACAGACAATAGTATAAATATAGTATAAAGTCTTACATCTGGAACTGAACACTGAGTTTCCACACTTTGCAGAAAGCATTTAATGCACAATGAAGCAGGTGTAATATGCAAGTAATGACTGACTCAAGTTTATTGAATTATGAGAAAATAATGCATTGTCGTAGGAATAACGGACAGCCTTATTGTGCATTTTTTTTCTATTGGCTCAAGTCAGGGGATCACGGTGATTTTTAAAAAACATTTTAAGGTCAATATTATTAGCCCCCTTAAGATTGGCTACAGAACAAACTACTGTTATACAATGACTTGCCTAATTACCCTCACTTGCTTAAATAACCAGTTAAACCTTTAAATGTCCCTTCATTATGTTTAGAAATGTGTTGAAACAGATATTGGGGGAATACAATTTTGAAAAGGGCTAATAATTCTGACTTCACTTGTATATCTTCTCTTTAATTGCTGTTTACTGGTTCGGGTTAGGTCATGTGAGTGGATCACATATGTATAAGCTTTGCTTTCCCCACAACATGACTCGCTAGCAAACACACATATCAACAGTTGCACGTATCAAAACCAGACAATGCCAAAAGCAACACAATTCAGAGGCGTTCCTTTATGTTTTAAGCAACCCAGGCTCATTATTGAGAAGTACCCCTGTATACGTTTCTGCAGAGCGCCAAATACATCCCAGGAGATATGTTTTTTTTTTTTTTTTGCAGTTTTTGTTTTCTCTAATCTACAAGAGGCCACTGTGTATGGATTTTAACATGTAAGATGTCTCGCGAGTGCCATTCACTCTTGCTGTTCTCGCGTAAATCCAACAGAGGTCGCTGTCAACTGACTGACTGACCAACCGACTGACCACACTCTTAGAAATAAAGGTATGCGAGCTGTCACTGGGGTGGCATCTTTTGAAAATGTACAAATTAGAAGCTAGATGGTCCATATTAATACCTCAAGGGTACATATTAGTACCTAAAAAGTACAAAAGTGTTCCTCTAAAAATTTGAAGGTACTAATATATAGTTTTGAGGTACCAATATGGACCTTTCAAGTACAAATGTATACCTATTGAAAAGGTACCAACCCAAGTGACAGCAATAGTCCCACCCTTCTCCTTCACTAAACCCAACCAACAGTGTTTTCAAAAGCAATCCAGTAAAAGAAAAGCCCTTACCTGACTTTAACCACGTTTTTAGATCTTACCACATTCTCACCCTGTTATTTACTTGTATACTTAATTTGTTTGCCTTTTGTTTTTGTTTTACCTGCTTTCTGGAACCGTTCTGGAACCGAGTGGTCAACTCCTCTCTGTGTCTCAAGTACACCGACATATGCGGCGAGCTACTGGGCAAACTGGTACAGCGGAAAAAGCCATCCACATGGATTTAAGTGGTCAGCTGGTAGCGCAAAAAAAAAACCACTAGCTGTTAGTGCCGTCATACCACCTCGTAGGGCTCATCTTAAAGGCAAAATACAGCCATGCAAATCTCTGCCTACATAATTTGCGCTCTCCAGAAATGTAGACAGGGGTACGTTTTCACAATGCGCCTGTGTTAGTTTTAAGGCATGCTTTCAGCATATCATTTATGCAGACAACGTGAAAAAAAAGGCACAACAGAAGTGCAGAAGTGTGCTTGACGTCCTCATAGTGCAGACACACAGACGCTAAAGGCCATGATGACAGATAGCACAGTTTCTCTGTGTCGTCTGGGCGTGCAGATTCTGTCACGGTAATATCAGGGCCTCATTTTTAGCAGGGTTTCAGCATGGCCTTTGCCTCTGCATCCAGTAATTGGGTGCAGTTTTCCAAGACACCGCCTGACTACATGCTGCAATTTAAGAGACATAGACAGACACAGCATGACTCCTCTGTTCTCAGCTTTAAAACCATGCTGGCGTCTGTTGCACAGAGGTAAGAATATGCTTTATTTTTTACATTACTCTGCTACTGCGTCTGCCACTAATTCATTTTAATGGATTTGGTTTAGGGGCCTCAGTGGTCTCAGACCACCCGTTTGAAAAATAATGATTCAGTCCAAGTACAGAATTTGCATGTATTTGCATCTTGCATTTGTTTTTTGTTGTTTCTTTGTTCCCTTTATTTTTTCATTTTTTTTATAAGTGTGTGAAAGATTTGGGACTTAACATTTTATTAAATGCAAATGAGAAAGTCTTATTTTTTTACAGTGTGACTTTAACTGTTAGTAAACGGTAACCTCACCTAATCATCAGAATAAACAAACCAAGAAATGTGTGTACTGTATGTCATATTGTTATCATGAGAATACTGCCCAGCCTTTGTATATGCTAGATCAACTCAACAGATACGAAGACTTGCTGCATGTCAAGTGTAAGACAGGAGTAATGGACATCTCCAGTTTCCTTCATGGAAGCCATTTCTGGAAGTAGGTCTGCAGAAAATCCCATGATAACCATTTGGTTTCCAGAAAGGCAGAGATTGTGTAACATGACCCTCCCTACTGGTTGAAGCTCTCAGAAACATGGAGACGAGCAGACAGAGAAGCCAGTCAATGGGAAGCTAATGATTTTAACCAAGCCAACACTGCCAGCACTCAAGCAAAGTGACTTCCGTGGAAAAAAAAGAGATAATGCTTCACCAAATGGACAAGTTTTCACCATTATGTGTCTTCACGCAGCTAAAAAGTCAAATCAAAGTCAGTATGCTCAGCGAGGGGAAAAACACAAAGGGCTTTTCTCTCCAAAACCTAATAAGCAAATGCATAAAGAGGATTTTAATTGTTATGCTTGTTCCTGAACAATTCTGTGTTCAAAAGCAGCATTTCAAGTTCAAACTCTGCAGAAAACCCCTGAATGTACTGTTAGAGTGTCTACTACCAAATTAATTTAGCATTTAAAAAGGACAAAAATCATTTTTATAAGGGGTTTAAACACAGTTGTGAGGCAGCAGTGTGTGTTAATAACCAGCTTTCAATGGTGACAATCTATTAGTTTATTTTTTATCTGTCTGCAGAAACATTTTGATTGGCATTCTCCCTTTGTGTCATCAGAATGGCCCCACCCACTAGTGACCATCTCATTAGCATGTGATGTTAGTCTTGTTTTTGAATCTGCCACTATGCTGACACACGGGTGTTGGTAGCTCCGCCCTCTTTTGAAAAGAGCACAATCTCATTTGAATTTAAAGTGATAGCCACCAAAATGGCACAATTTGAATCAAAGCCTAAAAGCGTCAGTTTCAGAGAGTTACAAAAGATTATCTTTGGGGTATTTTAAGCTGAAACTCATTCATATACACACTCAATAGACATCAGAAAGTTATTTTACATCATGTAAAAAGGGGCATAATAGGTTTCCTTTAAAAAACATGTGAAATTTGCAATGTTTATGTTGCTAGCACACATTGTTTTTCTTTAGGTGAACAAGTCATATATTCAGTTAAAGGGCCATGAAACCCCCTCGTTTCAGCAGGGTGTTTTCACACCTCTACTTTGGAAAAACTCCGAAAAGTGGGCGTGTCCAGCTTTGTTTAGGGGGGAGTGTCGGAGGAAGAAAAGAGGCATGGTGTGGGAGTGTCTATTTGGGCACGCTCTGACTTTCAGAGTCAAAACACACACCCACACAGGGGACAAAGTGACTGTGTTTACATGGACATCTGTAGTCGAGTTATTTGCCAAATTATTCAATGGTGGACTTTAACTGCAGTTTGGCTCTTTCATTCAGAGAATTCATTCATGCCCCTCGCGACAAACGAGATATTTGATTCGAGGAACTGCTCTAAGCGTGTATTTTTCATGCAATATTTGATACCGCACGGCGAATAAGAGAATAAAAACCCTCAGCATTTCCCGGAAACTTAGATGCACACGGCAGGTAGCGTCAGAAAGCCATGTGTGTTATTCCGGTCACAAAATGCGGTAAAAATCCTACACGAGGTTAAAGTTTGGTTGTGGTGCTAAAATGTTTACACTCGGTGCAATAGTTCGATACGAACAAACTGAATAAACAAAGAGTGCTGGTCGCTCGCTTACCAAATCTGTAGAGACAGGACAATCACCAGCAACTAGAGCCGCGTCTTTATTAAGAGGAGACTAATGTTACAAGCGAATCCGGATCTCAGCGTTTGCAGATGAGAACAGCTCTCAGGTAAACAATGTTCCTCCTTAGACACGTAAGTTATTGTTGTTGAGCGTCGCGTACACTGTTAATCCACACGTGACTCCAGCTGAGCTCTCACAGAGAGAAAATGAAAACGAAACTTCACTGCAGCAAACTATAAAAGCAACACTTCACGCTTGTTTTGCCAACACAACGTGGCGTGTCTGTCGTCTAAACACTGTGACAGTAATAAATATTAATGAAGTTGCACAATAGAGCGTGCTGATTGGTTTAAACCAAGCCTTACTCATGCATTAATGCAGCACACTGTAAGACGTAATAAGACTCACTCTGGCACAGACGTCCAGTCTGCACGCTGGAATACACGCTATTATCTCACGACCGTAGCGCAGCTTCAAAAATTAGTTTCAAACCGGAAGTACGAACTTGCTTAAAATAACGCAAAAACAACCAATTTACACTTTTTAGTGAAATATAGGTGTCCTAATAGTGTTTTTAGCAGTGTGGGACACATATACGACTGTCAACAGCTCAAAACATGTGTTTTGGTGTTTCGTGACCCTTCAAATCCTCAAAGTCTGAGCATCTGCTCATACTAGCATCTTGAAAAATATCTAGTCAAATATTATGTGCTGTCATCATGACAAAGATAAAAGAAATCAGTTATTAGAAATGAGTTATTAAAAATGTATGTTATGAAAAAAAATCTCGTCTCTGATAAAAAAAAATTGGAGAAGAAACATTTATGAGGACTAATAATTCTGATTTCAACTGTATCTAAATGTCAAATGCTAAATATAGTCGGTTGCGAACAGATGCATTGACTGCGGATCAACGTCACACTTCCATCCCACCTTCACAACACCTCAGTAAACACAACAAGGATTGCCTGCTAAGAGGATTTGGCTTTGACTTTCATGGCCTCTGATGACAAGGCAGACTATGAAAGAAACCAGAAGACATTGGTTTCATCAAAGCCACGACAGTGTTTCTCTCCAGCAGAAGAACTGAAGAAATCAATTTGCATTCCATTAAGAGTCGCAGACTTGGGCATCCAGACCCGCGGCAGACCAAGCTCTTGTCTGTATTAATCCAACAACTAATTTATTTTCTAATAATACCTGACAAAAAAAGGAGGGTTACGGAGAGCAGCTCTTGTTTTTTCGGCGCTAGGGGAAGCGGACGTGCGGATGGAAAGGGCGATCTGAAGGAGACTCCGGGTCATGTTTGGTTGAATGTTACATAAACACAGACTGAGCAGCACTTCACTTCTAAGAGGAGAACAATCATGCTGAAAGAGCCTATTAATACTACACAAGCTGAGACTTATTGGACTATTTTTTAATGTACAACCCCAAATCAGAAAAAGTTGGGACAGTATGGAAAACACAAATAAAGAAAGTAGGGATTTTTAAATAATGATGTAATTTGAAACAGGTGGTGTCAACAGGTGATTGCAATTATGATTTGGTACAAATGCAGCATCCAAGAAAGGTCTAGACCAGGGGTGCCCAAACTCTGTCCAAGAGGGCCTATAACTTGTCTGGAAGTTTCTAGTACACCTAGACAGAGCTTGATTAGCTGGTTCAAGTGTGTTTAACTGGGGTTTGAACAACTTTAAAATATGCAAAACACTGGTTTGGACACCCCTGGTCTAGTCCTTTAGGAGCAACGATGGGCCAAGTTATGCTGGTTTGCGAACAAATACGTGAGAAAATTATTGAGATGTTTAAAAACAATCTTCCTCAAAGATAGATAGGAAGACATTTGGATATTTCACCTTCAACAGTGCAGAATATCATTAAAAGATTTAAGGAATCTGGAGGACTTTCATTGAGTAAAGGACAAGGGCGCAAGCCTAAGCTGAACAACCATGATCTCCGATCCCTCAGGTGGCGCTGCATCAAGAATCCTCATTCATCTATAAGTAATATCTCCATATCTCAGGACTACTTTGGCAAACCTATGTCAAATACCTTAATACAAATGCCAGTAAAAACTGTACAGTGCTAAATGAAGGCCCTATGTTAACAGTGTCCAAAATTGATTTTAATGAAAACGTTTTTCTAAAAAGTTTCAAGTTATTCTTCTAAAAATAAGCTTAAATCTTTTATATGGTGGCACGGTGGCTCAGTGGTGTCACACTGTTGCTTAACAGCAAGAAGGTCCCGGCTGAACCAGTTGGCATTTCTGTGTGGAGTTGTTGCATGTTTTCCCCATGTTGGCATGGGATTCCTATGGGTGCTCCGGTTTCCCCCACAATCCAAACACATTCGCTATAGGGGAATTGAATAAACTAAATTGGCCATAGTGTATGAGTGTGTGCGCGAATGAGTATGTATGGGTGTTTCCCAGTACTGAGTTGCGGCTGGAAGGGCATCTGCTGGGTAAAACATAAGCCGAAGGAAAACAATGAATTATTTTTATACAATTTTTTTTGTTTTTTTGGAATACTCACTCTAAAAATGAAGGGTTATTTCAACTTAATTTTAGGTAAAATATGGATAAAACTAATTACTTGGTTATTTGTTTTAAATTAGACTAATAGGCCAAACTTTAACCCAGTGTTTGGGTTTGTAACTGTTTTATCTAATTTGGATTTAAATAAACTATAACATTTTCTTTAAGTGAAAATTTGACTTAAATTAATGTATTTAAGAAAAACTATTAAATGATAATAAAATGATCTATTTTTGATTTTAAAAAGTACAGTCTAAAAAACAACAGGTTGTATAAATCCAATGTTGGGTCAAATTTGGACAAACCCATCATTTATTAAAAACCCAACTGGATTAAAATACATAATTCAAATTTAAAGCAAAAAGGTTTGTATATATTTGACCTAAAATTGTGTTAATACAGCCCAGCATTTTAAAGTGTACAAAAAGTTTCATGGACAGTCTTTCTAATATACCGTAGTAATTATTGAGTTCCGTAAGGTTTCATGGACAGTCTTTTTTTAATATTCATTCATTCATACATTTATTCATCACCACCAACTATTCCAGCATATGTTTTAAACAGCGGATACCCTTCCAGCTGCAACCTAGTATTGGGAAACACCCATACACTCTCACATTCACACACTCATACACTATGGCCAATTTAGTTAATCAATTACCTTATAGCGCATGTGTTTGGACTTTGGGGGAAACTGGAGCACTCAGAGGAAACCCACGCCAACATGGGGAGAACATGCAAACTCCACAAAGAAATGCCAACTGGCCTAGCTGGGACTTGAACCAGCGACCTTCTTGCTGTGAGGTGACAGTGCTAACCACTGAGTCAACGTGCCACCCTCTTTCTAATACACTATAGTAATTATTCAGTTTCATAAAGTTTCATGGATAGTCTTAATAATACATTAATTCCACAGTTGTAGGTTTGATTCAAATGGAAACAATTAAAATGTGTAGTTTCAAATCAATGCAAGTCATTTGGATGTAAAAACACATTCTTAAGTCACTATTTATGAACAGACGTTACAACATTATAGTGTTATGTCCTATAAACCCTACACTGTAAAGTCAATTGATCACAATGGCAGAGTTTACAAGACTGATGCAGTGGCTCATCTTACCCCAGTCTCTGTCCTAGCAGTCCAACCCCAGAAACACACAAACTTGACTCTCTGCTCCATTTTTAGCGCTCTGAATTGTGCTCCCGACCCACATCAGGAGGGACAAATAAAAAAAGAGACAACGTTCATGAGAAAATAATGAAGCTAATTAAAAGGAAAGTGCCTCGGATGATGGGAAGAAAAAACTTTGGGGAGATCAAATTAAAATTCCAGCTCAGAGGGAAGTCTAGAGGCGTAGAAGGAGTCGCTGAATTATTAAGATCTCTGTCATAAAAGCGGGGAAGCACCTCTATCAATAGAGCAGCTTGAGGAAGGTGATGCTGCGCCGCTTTCATCCACCTGCCGGATCCACCAAAATAGCAATAAAACAAGTGCAAAGAGGTGAATCTGTGGCACAAAAGACTGATCTCAGATGCTTCAGAGTGACTGTAATGGACACGATGTTAATGTTGTTGAGGAAACATCAGAGATTAATACTCAAGCACATCTGAGAACCTGAGCACGGAGCATTAGGATTCAAACACTGATGAATGCGGATCTGTTTAACTGTTAAAGCAACACTAGACCTTTTTTGGAAATAGGCTAATAAACGGTTGAGTTTTACCAGTTTTGAATGCATTCTGCTGATTTCCAGGTCTGGTGGTTTTAGCTTAGCTTAGCATAAATCATTAAATCAAATTAGACTATTAGCATATAACAAAAAAATTCTATGATTTTCGATAATTTTGACACGGCTGGGATGAGAATCCACACCTCCAAATCAGAGGCCACGGTGTGCCACCGGAAAAAGGCGGTTTGCCATTTCCAGGTTGGAGGAAAGTTCTTACCTCAGGTGGAGGAGTTCAAGTAATATCGGGGTATTGTTTACTACTGAGGGAAAGATTGAACGTGAAGGATGGAATGCAGCGGCAGCAGTAATGTGGTCGATGTACTGGTCTGCTTGGGTAAAGGAGGAGCTGAGCCGAAAGGCAGGGCGCACCCTAAAGATAGGGTGAGAAGCTGTCACCCGGGAGGAGCTCAGAGAGTAGAGCCTGACGCTCCATCGCGAGATCAGTTTCGGATGCCTGCTGGATCTAAAGGAACCCCAGGCTTCCCTCTCCCCAGACCCTTCCTCCAGCTCCTCCAGGGGGCTCCAGAGGTGTTCCCAGGCCAGCCAAAAGACCTAGTCTCTCCAGGTCTTCACCATGGCCTCCTCCTAGTGAAACTTGCCTGGAACACCTCCCTAGCTAGGCGTCCAGGAGGCATCTGAAACAGATTCTGGAGCCGCCTTGGAGGATGTGGAGGAGCAGAGGCTGACAGAGCTCCTCACCCCATCTATAAGGGTGCGACCTTCCACCCTCTGAAGGAAATTAATTTGGGCCGATTGTATCCGAGATCTTGTCCTTAAGGGAGAAATTACTTATTTTTGGCATATTAATTCTTAAAGGGCACCCATTTTACCCCTTTTTAAAAGGTTTAATAGTAATATTATAGTTCTTCTGACTGTGCCAGTTTAGGTTCAGTTCAAAACACAACTCAGATTTGTTTAGTATAATGTGTTAAAAAGAGTTATTTTGGGGACGTGTACACGGGTCATTGTTTTAGGGGTGTGTTGCTCCACATGAAAATTAGTTTCGACTTACTGCCCAACTTAACATGGTTAATTAGTCTTAAAGGCTTCTCCACACCGTGTTTCTGCACGGAACAAAACTGCGGCAACTAAACAAAGTTATGCCAACTGTGTGCTAGTTTAATTTTCCAAGCTTGAACACCAAGACTAAAAACCCCGCACACTGGATTAACTTTGACCGAGGCTATCACTAGGGCAAGTTCTGTATTTCCAATGGAGGGATGCGAACGAAGCAACGTGCCCACACTTTACAGCCGCACCTAGCTGAGATGACAAGGAGCTTCTGTGACCACGGGAAATACAAACGGCTGAAGTTTAGGGAAGACACAATGAAAAGTACGCATGTTTGCAAACCCACCTAAAGTTACAAACAATGGTGCCAATCAGAGTGATCATGTGGTGAATGTTGATCCGCCAGCCGAGATCAATCCAGAAAGACTCAGTGGATCAGCTGTTTTTAATGGCCCCAATCTCGATATGTTGCGTTCACAGTGTGTTGAGTGCAAATGGCTGTTAAATGTAAAATCTCTGTTGCTCATTCGCAGGAAGACGATGAAGGCTCTTATGTTGAGCCCAATGAGCCTTACGTCTAAAAAATAGAGCAAGAGTGTTTCTTAAATGACGCTGAAAATGGCGGATGTGAAACAACAGACTAAGGAAGTGGTAATGCGCGCCTGTCAATCAATATTGGTGGGCGGGAGGACCACACTCCAACATCAAGTTGCGGTCGGGCTTAAAATGCTCCAATTGGTCCACTGTTTATATGTTGTTAAATTGAAAAAAAAAAAAGACTGGATGTGCTTATATCACCTCAATATGACGGTATATACACTATACCTACACACATGTCTGTCCAAACAGCTTGAAAAGTAGATTTTTCACCATAGGTGCCCTTTAAAAACAATTTGTAATACTGTGAAAACAACTCTCTCTGACATACCGTAAGTAAGTAGGTTAAGATTAATTGAACGAGAGCTCAGGGTTTATCAGATGGCAATTTAACCTTGCTTTCTGAAATACACCCCTGAATATTTGAGTCACAACATCGGCTGTGTTTACCCTCTGTAATTTGTCACTGCATCGCATAAACACCAACTGCATGCAAAGTCTGAATTAATGATTGATATTAAAAAGTGTGACAATGCACCTCCTCAGACAAAACTTCATGTTTCATATTTCATGGATAGTGTAAGACAACAAAGACAGACCTAGATGGGTAAGAAGCCGATTTGTATCCTGCTGATTATGGCGGATAAAGTTTTAATCAAGAGGATCCTTTTCAATCTTTAATGGGGAAAAAACTGTGGAACAAATGAATTATTAATGTAGTGTAATTCTGCATATTTATGGTCGCCGCTCTTCTGACAGTATCATATCAGATACGCTCTTTTAATATAGGCCCAAAGTCAAGTCTGTGCATGCATTAAAGCCAACAAGCTGAATGACTCATGACATTTTAAAAGACGACAGAGAAAATGTGGTTAAAAATTGCAGAATTAATATGTAAGAGGAAAAAAGGAAAGAATAAATGAGTAAAATTTCATACTGGCATAAATATAAACTGAAAATAATACATGAATTGATCACTATAAATGAGTGTTATTTTTAAATCTTATATAAAAGCAGCACAGGTTTGTTAAGCATCTAAAACTAGTTATTTAATTAACGTTTTAGAACATGACAAAAGCAGCAAAACAATAAATCATTACAGATTTATAAATATTTAAAACTGAATATTTTATTGGTGCAAAATAAGTAAAATAATAAAATTTAAATCACTAAATGTTCAGACTTTTAAAATAAAAATGTTTTTAAAAAATGGTAAGATGTTAAATATTTAGGGCTCTATCTTAACGATCTATGCACAAAGTCTAAAGCGCATGGTGCAAAAGCATTAAGGGCATGTCCGAACTCACTTTTGCTATTTTAAGGATGAAAAAATACGCTCTGCACATGAAGTGTGGCCAAAATCTTGTATCCAAACACACGTCCTGTTCTTATGCCCCATTTGGTGATGCAGACGACTCCAAAACCCGACAGGTGGACAAACCTAAACTTGTTTTAATTAAAAGAGATACAAATATGCAGATAATAAATAATTCTGATAAAAATAGTAACAATATACTAATGCAAATTGTCATGAATAAACTGAACCTCCCAAGTTTAGCTTGTTTTAGCCAAGACGACTATGTTTAGATGTCTATTAGGCGTCTATTAAACACAGAATTGTTTGCTGGTAATCGTTATAATTAACCTAGTTAAGGCTTTAAATGTCACTTTAAGCTGAATACTAGTGTCTTGAAGAATATCTAGACTAATATTATGTGCTGTCATCATGGCAAAGATAAAAGAAATCAGTTATTAGTAACTGTTATGTTTAGAAATGTGCTGAAAAACCATCTTCTCTCCATGAAACATACATAATAATTCTGACTTCAACTACAGTATATTTTTGCTAATATCTCCAGTATATCCACTAGCAGCATGTGAAAGCAATAAACCAGGGATCACCAAACTTGTTCCTTGAGGTCCGGTGTCCCGCAGATTTGAGCTCTAACCCTAATCAAGCACACCTGAACAAGCTAATCGAGGTCTTAGGTATACTTGAAACACCAAGGGAGATGCGTTGAGGTAATTTGGAGCTAAACCCAGCCTCCCAGGCTGATCTCAGGAGGAAACGTACGTATTTTACGTTTTATCAGTTTAGTCGCTAATTCGTAAAAATTTGTACAAGTTCATTCGTATGAAAATGTACGATTTTAAAAAGCAGGCGTGGCACCCAACCCCACCCCTAACCCCAACCGTCAATGTGTGATGAGCAAATTGTTCTAAATTGTACGAATTAAATCGTACGAATTCATTCGAATTAGCCACTAAATCAAAAAGTTACGAATTGCCGTGAGATTGCGTTGGACCTCCAGGAACGAGATTGGTGACTTCTGCAATAAACAAAGGTGTCAGATGCTTCACACATTAGTGCTACCTAAAAGGGCAAATCGTTCCCAGAGTAAATAGTCAAAAGTCTGACTACGCAAGAACAAAAAACAACAACATAAGCCAAAGAAACCCCATGCCATTATCTTAGAAATATGTTTCAGCATCTAACAGTCCCTTTCTCCAGAACAGAGTGATTTGTCGCTGAGCAGCAGCTTCTCGTGCTCTTATTCAGCAGATGACAGACTTAAGGCTGAAAACTGTGCCGTATCATAAATAATTATGACAAGAAGAACAAAGCAATAGAAGAACAAAGGATTTATTTCGCAAGCTGAAGGGGATGCAGGGACGGAGCGGACTGGACCGCAGGCCGGAGGGGAACATTAGCATGGATAAATGCATACAGATCCAGTGCAGCTGAATGGGACCCACCGGAAACATGGAGATTCGGTCACAGAAGCCAGTTTTCTCCCAGATGGATGCGAGTGTAAAGACGGCAGTGTTTGGTCTGAGCAAGTCCACCGTGGCGTGACTGCGATACACACGGGCGGACACACACACACAGAAAAAAAGCTATCAATTCTTTATGGACATGAAGCAGATCTGAGAGCGTATCATAGTCACCTACTCATTTGAACATGAACCCATAAAACCATTTTAACAAGAATTAGCATGTTGTTAGCATCTTTCTAGTATCACTTAGCATGTTACCATGATTCTAGAATGAATTAGCATGTTGGTAACATGTTTCTAGTATGAACTGGCCTATTGTTAGCACGTTTCTAGTATAAATAAGCATGTTGTTATGTTTATAGTATGAATTAGCAAGTTGCTAGCATGTTTCTAGTATGAATTGACATGCTCTTAGCATGTTTCTAGTATAAATAAGCATGTTGTTAGCATAATAGTAGTATTAATTAGCACGTGGTAAGCATGTTTCTAGGATGAATTAGCATGTTGCCATGATTCTAGTATGAATTAGCATGTTGGTAGCATGATTGTAGCATGAATTAACATGTTGGTTACATGTTTCTAGTATAAACTGGCCTGTTGTTAGCATGTTTCTAGTATAAATAAGCATGCTCTTATGCTTGAAGTATGAATTGGCAAATTGTTAGCATGGTTCTAGTCTGAATTGGCAGGTTGCTAGCATGTTTCTAGTAAGTAGCAGCATGTTGTTAACATGATTCTAGTACGAATTAGCATGCTGTTGGCATGTTTCTACTATGAATTAGCATGCTACCATTATTCTAGTATGAATTAGCATGTTGCTAGAATGACTGTAGCATGAATTAACATGTTGGTAGCATGTTTCTAGTATGAATCGGCATGTTAACATGTTTCTAGTATGAATTAGCATGCTACCATTATTCTAGTATGAATTAAAATGTTGCTAGAATGATTGTAGCATAAATTAACATGTTGGTAGCATGTTTCTAGTATGAATTGGCATTTTGTTAGCATGTTTAAATAAGCATTTTGTTAGCAAGTTTCTAGTATGAATTGGCATTCTCTTAACATGTTTCTATTATAAATAAGCATGTTGTTACGCTTATAGTATGAATTAGTAGATTGTTAGCATGTTTCTAGCAAGAATTAGCATGTTACCATGATTCAAGTATGAGTCATCATGTTGATAGCATGATTGTAGCATGAATTGACATGCTATTAGCATGTTTCTAGAATAAACAAGCATGTTGTTACGCTTCTCGTATGGATTAGCATGTTGTTAGAATGAATGAAGTAAGTTTGTTTGAAGGTTAAAGCTTGAAATGTGTGGACTGGACCGCAGGCCGGAGGGGAACATTAGCATGGATAAATGCACACAGATCCAGTGCAGCTGAATGGGACCCACCAGAAACATGGAGATTCGGTCACAGAAGCCAGTTTTCTCCCAGATGGATGTGACTGTAAAGACAGTGTTTGCTCTGAGCAAGTCCACCGTGGCGTGACGACGATACACACGGGTGGACACACACACACACACACACACACACACAGAAAGAGCTATCAATTCTTCATCGATATGAAGCAGATCTGAGAGTGTATGACAGTCGCCTACTCACCATCTGCTCTGCCAGCGAGAGGCTGAAGCGTCTTTTCGGTGAATCATGTGAACGTAAGCGCTGTATGTGCAACAAAAAAGAGGCCTGTACTGTAGCCGTATGATCCAGATATGGGAGATTCACTTTGACATCTTCATAAATGCTTTATTGATTGACTATTAAATAAAACTGAATGAACTGTTTTTAGGCCCTCAAGTATTCATGCTACAATCATGCTATCAACATGCTGACTCATGGTAACATGCTAATTCATGCTAGAAACATGCTAACAATCTACTAATTCAAACTAGAAGCGTAACAACATGCTTAAGCACTGTGGCGACCCCAGAATAATAAAGGGACTAAGCCAAAAAGACGATGAATGAACGAATCTTCAAGTGTTGTTTGACCATACAAGTACTGGATGTGGCTAGAGAAATTAAACTCTGATAAATCAGAGTTAAGGTATGGGCTGGGAGGATTGGGGACATTTTGAATTATGTTGACCCTTATTAAAAACGTTTATTTTAAAATTGCTTGATGTGTTTAAGGTGGCATGGTGGCTCAGTGGGTAGCACTATGGCCTCACAGCAAGAAGGTTGCTAATTCGGGTCTCGGTGGGACCAGTTGGTGTTTCTATACGGATAATTGGTGTCTATATAAACATACTCATTAAGTTTTTCTTTCATTACCTGAGCAAATAGGAATGCAAGAATATATTTGTTGTGCTCTCCCTTTCATTTCACTCTAAGATTACCAACCATGACAACTTGAAATGATGAGACACCCAGAAGTATGCAAAGCGTCTATATGCACCAGTGGGATCATTTCCTGAAGCTATCAGAAGAGCAACCTCCAGAAATGTCATCACTGTCAGCATAAACACGATTATAGATGGCACATATACTCTTCATCATAAAGAGCTCCTAATGTGCCCTTTTCACAAGATGTAATAAAAGTCTCAGGTTCACCTTAAAGCACCTCACAGAGCTTTATTACATCATTTGGGTTGAAGCAAAACCCTACTGTTTTTGTGTGTGTCTTAATATACAAATGAGCAGCTGATCCCATCTAGCATTAAAGCTGTAAAGACATATAACAGTTCATAACAATTGATGTAAACATGATCAAATATGAGACAAATTCAACTTACGGCAGCACTAGAGAAGGCAATATTGTCGTTCAATAACTGTAAAATTGATCAATTATGAGCTTAATATTAAATTGGAAGGCAGACTTTATGGTGGCTTGAAAAAACCATGTTTATTAGCATGTTTCGAGCATTACTTAGCATGTTTTAGCATGTCACTAGCATTGTTTTAACATGAATCACCATGTTGATAGAATCATTTTTACAAATTAGCATGCTGTTAGCATGGTTTAGTATGATTTAACATGTTAGTATGATTCTAGTATAAATTAGCATGTCAGTAGTATGATTTCTGAATGAATTAGCATGCTGTTAACATGTTTCTAGTATAAATTATCATGTTGTTAGCATAATTCTAGTTTGAATTAGCATGTTGATAACATGATTGTGGCATAAATTCGCATAATTTTTGTATAAATTATCATGATCATCATGTTTCAATGATTCTAGTATGCAATAGTATGTTAACATGATTCAAGTATGAATTAGCATTTTTAGTAGGATTCGAGCAGAAATTAGCATGTTTTGAGCAATACTAAGCATGAAATAGCATGTCACTAGCATTGTTTTAACATGAATCACCATGTTGATACAATCATTTTTACAAATTAGCATGTTGTTAGCATGTTTTAGTATGATTTAACATGTTAGTATGATTCTAGTATGAATTAGCATGTTAGTAGTATGATTTCTGAATGAATTAGCATGCTGTTAACATGCTTCTAGTATAAATTATCATGTTGTTAGCATAATTCTGAATTGAATTAGCATGTTGATAGCATAATTCTAGATTGAATTAGCATGTTGATAGCATGATTAGCATATTTCTTGCATAAATTATCATGATTATCTTGTTTCAATGATTCTTGTATGCATTAGCATTGTTAACATGATTCTAGAATGAATTAACATTTTTTGTGTGATTCGAGCATGAATTAGCATGTTTGAGCATTACTTAACATGCTTTTAGCTTGAAATAGCATGTTACTAGCATTGTTTTAACATGAATTATCATATTGATGGAATCATTTTAACATGATTTAGCATGTTTCTAGTATAAATTAGTATTTTAGCATTATTCTAGTATGAATTAACATGTTGATAGCATAATTCTACTTCGAATTAGCATTTTGATTACATGACTGGGGCATGAATTAACACATTTATTGAATATATTATTATGATTTTCATGTTTCTATGATTCTATTATGCTTTCTATGAATCTAGTATGCATTAGCATGTTGCTAACATGATTCTAGCATAAATTTACATTTTAGCATGATTCTAGCATTACTTAACATTTTTAGCATGAAATAGCATTGTTTAAACATGAGTCATCATGCTGATGGATTCATTTTAACATGAATTATCATGTTGTTAGCATGTTTCAAGTATAAATGAGCATGTTAGTATGATTCTAGTATGAATTAGCACATTATTAGCATTTTCTTCTAGTATAAATTAGCATACTGTTGGTATGATTCTAGTAAATGACGTTGTTAGCATGTTGCTAAAATTAATTAGCAAAATGTGAACATGTTTCTAGCATTAACTAGCATGTTGTTAGCATTATTCAAGCATACATTTTCATGTTAGAATGATTCTAGTATGAGTTAGCATGCTTCGAGCATTCTCTAACATGTCTCTAGCATAATAACATTTCGATACCATTGCTTTAGCATAAAATTTCATGTCATTTTAACACGAATTAGCATGTTGTTAGTATGTTTCAAGTATGACTTAGTGTGTTACGATGATTCTAGTATGAATCAGCATGTTGGTGGTAGGATTTTAGTACAATTTAGCATGAACTAACATGTTGGTAGTATGATTATAGTATGAAGTAGCATGATATTAGCAGTCTTTTAGTATAAATTACTGTTATTAACATGCTTATAGTATTGACTAGCAAGTTGCTAGCATGTTTCTATTACTGACGATCTCTCCCTCATTAGCATAGGTTGTATTTGAATCCGCCACTATGCTGACACACAGCCATTTGTAGCTCCTCCCTTTTTTGAAGAGAGCACAATCTCATTTAAATTTAAAGCAACAGTCACCAAAACGGCACAATTAGGATCAAAGCCTAAAAGGTTTCAGAGAGTCATAAAACATTATCTGTGTGGTATTTTGAGCTGATACTTCACACACACTCTAGAGACATTAGAGACGCATTTACTATCTTGTATAAAAGGGTATAATAGCTCCCTTTTAAAGGGAAGACGTAGCAACATCTAATATGATAGTTATAAGACAGAAAGGCCATGGTTTGCCAGTGAACTGTGCGCTGTGCAGGGGGCTAAACTGCTGCCTGGCTTCCTGTATCGATCCAGTGCATGCAACAGTGTAATGAATAAGTTACCATGAAGCTGCGCTCAGGGAGGCCGGATTTTCATGGATTTACCTTTATGGACCAATTCTCCGGCAGGGCCCAAAAAACCAAAGCCATAAAATATATGAGCGGTGTAATCTCCTACTCCTCTCAGAGTTAAAGTGATCTCTGACGCGC
>NC_141044.1:2637500-2702500 GCF_052040795.2 Danio rerio
CCCCGTGACCCCGCAGACATGGCATGCAGATGTTTTGGCTGGGATGTTTTTCAGCTGACGGCAGGTGTTGTGTGAAATTATAACCAAACTTTTCAGATCTGCTTTGACACTGGATATGCCTGCAAGTCTCGCAGCACCAACTCCTCTGAGAAAACCAAAGTGTCAGTATTCACAGGGCATAAATGTTTAATTCTGCTGTGGCGTTTGCACCCAATCAATAACAGGCAGAAAGCTGTCGAGTCTCCACAATGTCAGACAGAACTAGAGCAGGTGCAGACTACGGCTGCACAATATATCACAAAATGATCAATAATAGCATATGCAATATCTACAATCGCAGAGAAGCATAATAATAATAATAATAATAATAATAATAATGATAATAATGATAATAATAATAATAATAATAATAATAATAATAATAATAATAATAATGATAATAATAATAATGATAATGATAATAATAATAATAATGATAATAATAATAATAATAATAATGATAATAATAATGATAATGATAATAATAATAATAATAATAATAATAATAATAATAATAATAATAATGATAATAATAATGATAATAATAATAATAATAATAATAATAATAAAAATAATAATAATAATAATGATAATAATAATAATAATAATCATAGAATTTATTTTCTTGTTCCCAAGTCACGTTGGCTGCTAGCATTGTTCATTATTTAAGCATCGGCCAATAAAACAGCTCTACCCCTCCCCCACCCTGTGTGCCTCTGCATCAACAACAAAGACTTAAAAAGATCCATAAGTTCACATGTAGATCAGCTACAGAAATCTTACAAAATGTGTAGCGAAACTGCAATAGAGTCTTCAGGTAAACTTGCCGTACATATTGGTGTCTGTCATTTTGTATTTGTGAACGACATTATACAAATACATAACTTTGAATTCAAAACACATGTTTTGCTTATTGTCTGTGTGTGCAAATTAAGAGATTCAGCTATTCACATCAGGGCTGTAAGTGTAAATCTCAACCTAACATTACACATATATTTACTATTATCACAAGTTCTCTCACATTAGCAAACTCTCGAGGTTACCTTCATACACAAGCACTGCCCTCATGACGTGAATCTGCGTCTCTTGTAAAGTGAGTTTGACGTACGAATGAAGAGAGTAAACTCAAAATGCTCCAATTACGTGTGAATAACGTGATCTACTGCGCAAGCCGCGTCTGGTGTGAACGCAATACAGACAGAGACAGGTACTGAAATGGAGCACAATTGTTTTTTTTCTTCCTTGTAAAACTGACAATAGCTTGCAAGCATTTGCATAAACAATGAAGAGCACAATCAGATGCCATGCATGCTTTAATGTGTGTTCTTCAATAATCAGATGAGTCAATCACTATGATCGCGTGATACTGGCCTGGAGACCCGATGCCTGCATCCTGTTTCCATTTTCCAGCTTGGCAATAATAAAAGCAGTCACAATAACCGGTAAAACAGAAGAGTGGTGCTGTAATGCCGCCAATAAACAATGATTTCCAACCTCAGCAATGCACTGAGATGATATTAAAAAATCCCTAAGCAGGTTATGACACTCGAGTGTGAAACAGCCCTCTCGGATCTTATATACACACTTAAAGCAAAAACATATGGATGCAAACCTTCATTGACCGGGAAGCTTTTGTGGAGCTGAAAAACCAACACAATTATATTGTTTCAAACCCAAGTGAGCCGTTCACCTAGACAACATCATTAGCACTCAAGAAACAAGACAATTCCTGAAGGTACAGCAGGCAGCTAAACTGTGCCAGAATGCATTGCACTGTTAAAAAAAGGTGACTCAACTTAAAATTGCATCTTGATGCTTGTTTTTTTTTATCTGACTCATCTTAAATGGAGTGAAGTGCAATACTTAGGTTAAAAGTTGAGTCAACTCAAAAAAGCAAGCAAATTGTGCAGCAAATATCCTTACAATTAAGTTAAGTTGAGTCATTTTCTTTACAGTATGCAATAAGTGAAAACAAGAGATGGCAGATATTATAGTCAATACCAAAAAAAAAAAAAAAAAAACACTACAGAAATGTCAGCAGTTGCTTCTCGAAGCACATGCATTGCTCAGGTGTATATAAAAAATTATAATATAATATGATATAATATAATATAATATAATATAATATAATATAATATAATATAATATGATATAATATAATATAATATAATATAATATAATATGATATAATATAATATAATATAAAATAATATAATATAATATAATATAAAATAATATAATATAATATAATATAAAATAATATAATATAATATAATATAATATAATATAATATAATATAATATAATATAATATAATATAAAAAATAATAATAATTTAATACAATATATAATATAATACAATATAATATAATATAATATAATATAATATAATATAATATAATATAATATAATATAATATAATATAATATAATAATAATAAAAAATAAAATAAAATTATGAATCTTATCATTTGACTGTTCCTCGGGTTCGAACTAAAATAAGAAAGTAAGCCTTTAGTCATGCCACCCCCTCATCCTGGAATACTCTTCAGTCTGAACTTAAAATATCTGAGCTCCTCCCAATAACATTGTTTCGCTCTATCCTTTTTAACAAACAACAACAGTCCATTTCTCAATGTATGTGTTTTTATTATATTGTAATGTGGTATAGCTGAACAACTAAACTGTACTATCTTAATTTTCTATTTATTATTAATATTAGTATTTTTTCATAAGTTGTGTGTTGTGGACCTCTTGGTCAGGTCACCCTTGTAAATGAGATCTTGATCTCAATGGGTTTTTATCTGGTTAAATAAAGAAACATAATGTCAGAGGCCCGAATGTTTAGTCTGTCATTGTAATGAACACAAGTTTCATCCTTGCTCAGTGTCTGCACTATTTCTCTTCAGAAGTTTTGTAGTACGTGCCTTTGTAGTCAATGAAATACACTTGGCTGTTTAATATTTACGTTTTGACAGCGTTGTCACCTTGTGGACAAACTAATCATTGAGGAAATTAAAAACTGTGTAGTGTAGAGAGATTATTTTTATATAAAGACCTTAATATGTATTAAGTGTAAAACAGTTTAAGCTTCTTTCTTTTGGCTTTTAGAAGGCATCTGCATACTGTAGGGATTGGAGTGGCTCACTTACAGCTTACAAAACTACATTAGGCTTTAAACTGACTGAAGGGTTTGTCCATGCTCAAAGAGTTTACTTTAGAAATGAGTGATGGATCTGAGAGGAAGAACAAACATACAACTGGGTGTTTGCAGTTTGTATTACAGTAAAACACTGTAATCGATTTGGTATCATAAACTATAATATTTGCACAAAGATGGGGTTCAATTAAGATTGACTACTGAAAAACAATGTTAAACAACGTCTTCTTGTTCGCTGATGACTTGTTTCAGCATATTAAAATCGTATTATGATTGTGTACATGCGTAAATAATTGAAGAGGTAATTATGAAGATGAGTGTAATACGATGCTTAACTCAGGGAGTAGACAGATAATAATAATGTTCCAGCTTGGTTTATGGACATTTTGTTTGCTCGGTGGATTTACCTGACTGGCTTACAGACGGAAGCTGGAAAATAGGAGACCATGAAGTTTACTGACTGATGCAACTCTAGGATTGAGTCGTGTTCATGTTAGCATGTCAAACCTGGGAACATTTGTTTTTTTTTTTTTTGCTTTGCCAAGAAAACAGGACCAACACTAAAATCAGGATGGTTTCATCAGAACCAACCAACACACACTTTTTTTCAGCAGCATTGTTTCTGGTGTGTTTTGCATCGGGGAAAAAACATTGCCACTATGTAAGCCATGAATATTTGTAATGGACACATTAAAAATGATGCATAAATAAAAAATAATTCATTTTCATTTTTTGACAGGATGCTTAGTTGGTATGAATAGACAAAGTGTGCCAAGAAAATCTCCCCCACACCATTACACCACAACCACCAGCCTGAATCGTTGATACAAGGCAGGATGGATCCATGCTTTCATGCTGTTGAGGCCAAATTCTGACCCGACCATCCGAATGTGTCAGCAGAAATGGAGACTCATCAGAGCAGGCAACGTTTCTCCAATCTTCTATTGTCCAGTTTTGGTGAGTCTGTGTGAATTGTAGCCTCAGTTTCCTGTTCTTAGCTGACAGGAGCGGCACCCGGTGTGGTTTTCTGCTGCTGTAGCCCATCCGCCTCAAGGTTGGACGTGTTGTGTGTTCAGAGATGCTCTTCTGCAGAGCTCGGTTGTAACGAGTGCTTATTTGAGTTACTAATGCCTTTCTATTAGCTGGAACCAGTCTGGCCATTCTCCTCTGACCTCTGGCATCAACAAGGCATTTGCGCCCACAGAACTGCCGCTCACTGGATATTTCCTCTTCTTTAGACCATTCTCTGTAAACCCTAGAGATGGTTGTGCGTGAAAATCCCAGTAGATCAGCAGTTTCTGAAATACTCAGACCAGCCCATCTGGCACCAACAACCATGCCACATTCAAAGTCACTTAAATCCCCTTTCTTTTCATTATGATGCTTGGTTTAAACTGCAACAGATTGTCTTGACCATGTCTACATGCCTAAATGCTTTGAGTTGCTGCCATGTGATTGGCTGATTAGAAACTTGTGCTAACAAGCTGTTGGACAGGTGTCCAATAAAGTGGCCGGTGAGTATAATATACACTATACATAAGGGAGGAATCAATTTTATTATAGAGGAAATTGATGAGGTTTTTAATGTGAGAACTTTTCACTCAACTCAAGTCAATTCCAGTTCAGCTCCAGAACAAAGTGAGGATTAATAAACGAGAATACAGGCTAAGCCTATCAGCAGCATCCTCTCAGCAAATTGGCTTCTTACTAATTAGAAAGGTGCAAACGGAGGATTTTTTTCCTCATGGGATCAAGTGCTGGACATGAAGTCTCTGATGTATAACCTGTCTAACAACATCATGAAATCCAACTAAAGCAGAAGAACATCAACTAGTTTTTTTTAACCCAGGCTCATTCAAATTATGTGCTTAATATACGTTGCTCTGTTTCAGATGATAATTGCACTAGAGGGCGCTGTATACATATTTAGCAAAACTGAAATATATTACATTGTATGCTTTAAGTCAGATGTTTCAGTTGACGCAGTTATTACGTATTTAAATAGCAAATGTGTTTTTTTATCAGTGTTTATAAGCGATGTAACTACAGAAGAGTCCAGATTTAAAAAAGAAAATTATCTAAACATTTATTCATTTATTTTTTGACCAAGATGCTAATGGTCTAATCCAACTCAATGAATTATGCTTAGCTAAGCTAATCTAAAAGAGCTCTTGCCAGACCCGAATAAACAACACAATCTCACAGCAATTTGTAACATTTTGATTTAGTGGCTAATTCGTATGAATACGTACAATCTAATTTGTACAATTTGGTACGATTTGCTCATCACCCAATGACGGTTGGGTTTAGGGGTGGGGTTAGGTGCCACGCCTCCTTTTTAAAAACGTACAATTTCGTATGACTGAAATCGTACGAATTTGTACGAATTAGCCACTAAACTGGCAAAACGTAAAATACTGACGTTTTCTCTTGAGATTAGGCTGGAATGAATGGATTCAACCATGTTAAAACTCTCTATTGAATAGTATTATAATCAAAAGTATCGAGTTCGGTACCAATCGATACTTAAATAAAAAAAATTGTCAATTTACCACTAACATTTTAAACATTTCGATGTTGATTGGTACCAAACTTCATACTTTTGACAGCACTACTATAGGGAAGTGGAGCGCTCCTTTTGCAAAATGACATGCAGTTTACCTTATATTTATATGATACAGTTGAAGTCAGAATTATTAGACCTCATGAATTATTAGCCCCCTGTTTATTTTTCTTCTCCAATTTCTGTTTAACAAAAATATTTTTTCAACCCATTTCTACAACTGATTTATTTAATATTTGCCATGATGGCAGTACAAAATATTTGACTATATAGTATTCAGCTTAAAGTGCATGTTAAAGGCTAAACTAGTTTAACTAGGCAATTTAGGTGATTAGGCAAATCATTGTATAACAGTGGTTTGCTCTGTAGACAATCGGGAAAAAATTGCTTAAAGAAGGCTAATAATATTGACCTTAAAATGTTTTTGAAAAAATAAAAAACTGCTTTTATTCTAGCTGAAAATACAAATAAGAAGAAAAAATATTATTGGAAATACTGTGAAAAATTAAATCTAACCCTAACCCTGAATCTGTTAAACATCATTTGGGAAATATAATATAAAATTCACAAGAAGGCAAATAATCTTGACTTCAACTGTACAAGCACATGAGTTATTTGATGAGTTATTATAAGCAATGCCATTTACAGATATACATCAAGAGGCAATAAAAGACGAGCAGCTGAGAGAATAAGACATCACTGAGCTGAGGGACATTAAGCGCATTGTCTTATGGAATACTGAAAAAGACAAACACTCAAAACACAGGAGACAGCGAGGCGCCAGTTTCTGCTGGTCAGTTTCAGCTGGAAGCCATTAATCCCAGTATCTCCAAGCTAATTACAGCCACTCGCATATCCATCCGCTTCCTGCATTTTCCACAGGCACATCAAAACCCATTCACCCCACTCACATTCCTCTCTTACAAGCTGGTTTTGTTAAAATAACATCTGAAATAAGCATATTATACAGTGGGGGAAATAAGTATTGAACACGTCAACATTTTTTCTCAGAAAACATATTTATAAAGGTGCAGTTGACTTGAAACGTAAACTAGATATTGGTAACAACGAAAGAAATTTGTATATGCAAAGAAAACTAAACTAATTAGTTTATAAATGAAGTAGTTCTTCAGCAACCCTCTGCCCTTCTTCAGTGTAAATGAATATCAGCTGCTTCAGTCCAACATCTAAGGGAAACCAAGGTGGACATTTCAGCAAGACAATGATCCAAAACACAGCCAAGGAAACTCTTAGCTGCTTCCAGAGAAAGATAATAAAGCCGTAGAATGGCCCAGCTAATTACCTGATGCGAATCCAATAAAAAACACAAAATAAAGCTCAGATTTGATAGACAAGATTCACAGAACCATTAATATTTTCACACTATTTTCATTTGACTTCATTTTCCATATGAGAGGTGTCTTTAAACTGCCATCATTAGAAAAACCTTTTATATAAAGTCATAACTGTGTTTCAGATTTTTATGTTTTGTTTTATTGTTTGGGTTTTTACCAAAATCTGGTTCAAAACCATGTCAACAACTTCTTTAGAAACATTAACCCTAGGAAAACACATGACGTTTCAATACTTATTGTAAGTGCATCTCTTCCGGCTGCCTCCTTTAAAGGTCCCGGTTTGGCAGCACAGAGTCATATTGATCATATTGGGTCTGCTGGGGCTCCAGGGAAGGATGATCCGAGCTGGGATCAGGATTACTGTATGCTTTCTTCCAGATCGGCCTGAAAGGTGACCCGGACCCGGAGAAATGACAGAAGCGCAGCAGTGAGAGCGTCTGATATGAGGAAACTCCTCTGAGGGGTAAATGGATCAGACAGGAGGGTTTTAGAAGGACTTTTAGCAGAGGGAGATCACTTTCCACGACCGCAAAAGAGGTTTCAAGCTAAATCCTGGGTAATTCTAGGCCAATATTATTGCATTTTATTTTTGGTGTACTATTAAAGTCAAACAGGAATATGTTGAAACCACAAAACACAGTCATGGGTATAAAGTGTGTCCTGCAACTTCAAAATAACAATGCTTACATTTGTAAAACCCTAGCATGAAATCAATAAATGATTCAAACAGTAAAATATAGAAATATAATAATATATAATAATTAGTGAACAAATGAAATTTTAAAGGTATTACTGTGAAAATGAATTAATTTGTTAAACATAACTTGGTAAATATTTGCAGGAAGGAAATAATGTGTTTAATTTCTGGAGAAAGAATTATTATTATCATTATAAGTAGTAGTAGTATTATTATTAGTATTATTATTTTATTTAATTTTTTAAATAATTTTTTGTTGTTTGGCTGGAATAAAAGCAAACTTTAAATTTTAAAACAATATTGCTATTTCCTATATTTTTGTACTTTTCAACATTATATATATATATATATATATATATATATATATATATATATATATATATATATATATATATATATATATAACCAAATTTAACAGTATAAAATGCTAATAAACATAAATATATACAATGATAATTATACTGTCATGATCACCATCGATCTAACCCTTATAGATCGCTGGAGAACATTCAATACCACCAGAACTACAAGTCTGACTCTACAGATATGATATGAACTACAACTCCCGTCATGCACCACACACACACACACACACCAGTTCCAGTTTACACATGATTGCATACACACAGCTGATACTCATAAGGACTAATGAGCAGGACTATTTATACACCCTACTTTGAAACACACATTGCTGAGTCTTGTTTGGTTACACCCTGCAACAATATAAAGCGCTCCTCTAGTCTAGTCTTTCCGTGTCTGACCTTTGCCTTGTTCTCTTGTTTACGTTGTCTGCCGCCTGTATCGACCATTTGTTTATGACCTGACTACGCTTCTGGATTTCCCTGTATGTACCTGCATTTACTTGTTTGCTCCTGTGTTTGACCATTGTCAATAATTTATTGTGAATAACTTATTCATATATATATATATATATATATATATATATATATATATATATATATATATATATATATATATATATATTTATATATATATATATATATATATATATATATATATATATATATATATATTAAGTGAAAGAAAGTTAATGTAAAAACATAAGTGTCAAAAAAAAAACAACAACAACAACAACAACAACAACAACAACAATAATAATAATAATTATTATTATCATTATTATTATTATTATTATTATATTACAATAGATATATAGAATAATACATTTTATTTACTATAAGACTAAAAACACAGTTCCTTTGTATGTTTTCTATTGTAGAAATAACTGAATAGAAATTAAAACTATAAGAAACATGATCAGAAAAGATGAGAGAATCATAGCTTCTTTTTTTGAACGACCATCCATAGCTCTCAGTTTCTCACATTTTTTTTTCCAGCAGAACTACTCCTGATCGAATCCCGTGAAGCGAACGCCTTGAGGAAAACTAAGCAAAGCTCTCTCCATCACTGATGTACCGGAGGCTTCTTCCCTTCTAATTACTAGGATTCAGGCAGTCAATAAAGCTTGTGCAGTGGCTGGAAAGACTCAGAGACACTTAAAAGGAGCAGCGGCAGGATTAGCCCTTCAAACTATCTTAACCACAACAATACACGTCTAACCAAACAGGTACTTCCGAAATGACAGAACGGCCCTTCATGGGTCATAAAAACGGTTTTTATCTTGGGCGTGGTGAGAAATGCAATCGGAGAAGGCAATCTGAGAGCTTCTCTGATCAATATCTCTAATGCTGGGTTAAGTTAATCTGCGCTGAACATTACTGTGCAATGCAAAATTAGATTCACTCAGAGAAGAGCATCTGATTGGACAATTGTAAGAGCGCTGGACTGAGTAGCACATGTGTAACTCAAGTCTCAGCTTTAATGCACTACAGTAAAATGTACAAATGTGATTTCAACAGTAAAAAAAAAAAAACTATAAAAATGGTAAGTTAAATAAATCTTTAATCCTTTTAACTGAAGGTTTCCTAAATATATATGTTGAATAACTGTAAACTGAATTTTAAAAAAATCTTTTAAATGAAATTTCCCTTTTTATGCTTTTTTGTTGACATTATGGTTCTTTTTATTTTATTTTATTATTTATTTTTGTCTTGAGTTATGGACATTAGAGTTCTATGTAACATCTAATGTTGATACAGGGAGGAAAATAAGTATTGAACAACTCGTGTTTTTATGGGAATATTATTTCTAAAGCAGCTGTTGATATGGATTTAAGCAAGATTTTGATTTAATAAAATAAAAAAATACAAACAAAATAAAGCAAATAAAACAAATAAGAACATTAAGTTCTGCGTAATAACAGTGAAATCACACAAGGAGAAAGTGCTAAACTACTGAAATGTGTTTAATACTTTATATAACAGGCTTCTATGGTGATGGCAGCTTAAAGACGCCTCTCATGTAGAAAATTATCACAGGCTTCAACAGCGTAAAAATGTTGATGCTTCTGTGGGTCTTGCTTATCAAATCTGAGCTTTATTTTGTATTTTCTATTGGATTCGGGTCAGGTGATTGGTTTGGCCATTCTACAGCTTGATTTTCTTTCAATAAAAGCATCTAAGAGTCTCCTTGGCTGTGTTTTGGATCATTGTCTTGCTAAAATGTCCACCCTGATTTCATCTTCATCCTCCTGCTAATGTAGATGTTGGACTGAAGCAGCTGATATTTACACTGAGGAAGGGCAGAGGGTGGCTGAGGAACTACTGAGAGACTTCAGCTGCTGTCTGGGCCTTGACTGCCTTTTCTTCACCTCCCTTTCTTCATGTGTTTAATACTTTTCCCCCTGCATCATTTAATTTTATTATGCATAACTTATATAAAGTAAATTATATAAATTATATAAAGTAATTAGCTTTGTTTTCTTTGCATATATGGATTTATTGGTTGTTACCAACATCCATTTTGTCATTGTGTAACAAAGTTGTGTTTTTGTTAGTACTTCAGGACATTGGTGTATAAATAAAAAAAGGGTAAAATGTTACTTTTAATGATTAAATTGTCATATTATTTAAATTTTTTGGAATAAACCATACTTGTTAAACGTGAAACTGTGAAACTGACATGCGAAAAAGTGCACAAAGCGGCCTCTCGCGGACTCGCGAAAACAAAAACTGCACAAAAACTTACCTCCCGGGACATATTTCGCAGTGTCCAGAAATGTCCACTTGACTACGTTTTCAGAATGAGCCTGGGTTGGAGGCATCAGTCCTAACCACTAAGCCACTGTGCTGCACCTATGCAAAAATATTGTCCTATATAATCTCCAAATACAATCCTCCAAAATAATCGTTTTTTTGACATATTGTCCAGTAATATAAAGTAGTCGTAACATGAAGCGGATCAAAAAAGCATTGAGTAAATTACAAAATTAATTAAATTCTACCAGGAACAGTTGTGTATTCAACTTTAAATAGCAGATAGTTGTTTTCCTCGTACACAGAGTTTGCTTGTGGATTGAAGCATTTCAAAATCGTCCTACAACAAGAACGACTGTCATTTAAGAGGCTTCAGAACAACTTCAAACATTGACTACAGTATAAGGCATCTGCAAAACCATTTAAATGCAGAGTTAATTATTTGTTAGATAGGACGTTGTGTCATTTATCTAGCGCTTCACACTGAATGATCTTTTCACAGGCAAGTGCAATTCCAGAAATGGTAAGTGTCCGTCCAGACGTTTATAGGGCCATAAACGCAATGCACAGAGGTGTGCTTTACGACTCGGTAACATCAGACGGACACAGCGGACACATGACACAAACACTGGCCAATTACTCCGAATCATTGAGCAGCTTTGGGTTTTATAGAATCAGATCCATAAAGGCTCGCAAATGGGTCGGCGGTTCAGATGACCTGAGAGACGAGAAACCTGCAGAGAGACGCGACAATGAAACAACTTCTGATGGCTTTAGATTGAGTCTGGCAACTCTAATGCTTTCATGAATTCCTCCAAAGGGAACAAGCCTGAAAACTCAAAAACAATACGATACAAAACTCGAGGAGATTGCTCGAATATGGAGGTGTAAACAGAAGCACACAGCAAATATGATTGAATCGGATATGTAAGAAGATTCTCATTTCCATTAGCGAGGCCTTTTGTTTACCACACGGCGCATGTTTTCTTCCATCTTTAGAGAAGAAAATTAATTATATTCTACCAGGAACGGTTGTGCATTCACATTTAAATTGTGGACGGTTGTTTTCCTCGCACGCAGAGTTTGCTTGTGGATTGTGGCATCAAAAATCTCATAATGAGTATTGTGTTTCCTTGCTGAATGGATGCAGCTTTTTTTCCGAGGCGAATTGAGGACAATCAGGTGCATCGATGTTTTTTCTTCTTGGAAGCCTCTGGTGGCACATCAGGGATGCAAATTGCCCCACATCACCCCCTCCCCCCCCCCCCCCCCCCTTCACACTCGTTTACGCAATTCACTGTAATGAAGCCCAAACGCTTTTTAATGGGAGTGTGAGACAGCGGAAAAGCGATAGCAGGCTGAGACAATGCCGCCGCTGTCGCAGGGCGATAGGGTTAGAGAATGACCCAAATCACAGCCCAATCAATCTGTCAGAGTCTCTCGCCCACCGCAAACATATCCTCAATTCTCTCTCTCTTTTAATGGGTGAGGTTTACACCAGCGTCTTTACAACATCAGTCAGTATGTTTACATGGACACCAATACTCCAATTTTAATACCATTAGGACAATACTCTGTTCAAAAGTCGACTCTGTAATCTGCAATTTTGGTGACCTTCAGTAATTTGACATTACACTACACACTTCGATATTAATACCATTAAGACAATACTTTGATTAAGAGTCGACCATGTAAACAGGGATTTTTGATGACCTTTACTATAGGTTTACATTAACATCAATACTCTGATTTTAATATGATTAAGACAATACTTTGATTAAGAGTCGACCCTGTAAACTGTGACCTTCACTAATTTTACATGACACTAATACTTCAATATTAACACCATTAAGACAATACTTTGATTAAGAGTCGACCATGTAAACAGATTTTTGATGACCTTTAGTTTGTTTACATGGATAACAATACTCAGATTCCAATGCGTTTAAGACAATACTCGAATTAAGAGTCTACCATGAATTCTGCGATATCGACCATGTAAACAGGGATTTTTGATTATTTTTAGTACGTTTGTGAGTGCAATTCTAGAAAACAATACTTTGTTTATAATATAATTAAGACAATACTCTGATTAAGAGTCGACCCTGCAATCAAGGATTTTTGATGACCTTTAGTATGTTTACAAGGACACCAATACTCCAATTTTAATACGATTAAGACTGATTAAGAGTCGACCATGTAAACTTCGATTTTGGTAACCGTCTGTAATTTTACATGACACTAATACTTCGACATTAATACCATTAGGACAATACTTTAATTAAGAGTCAACCGTGTAAACTCAGATTTTGGTGACCTTCAGTAATTTTACATGACACTAACACTTTGAGATTAATACCATTAAGACAATACTTTAATTAAGAGTCGACCATGTAAACTGCAATTTTTTACAACCTTTAGAACGTTTTTGATGTCATTTTAACTTATAAAGCTGTTCACGGTTCTGCTCCTGATTGCATATGTAATTTGTTATCTATATCCTCTTCCTCTTGTAATCTACATTCCGCTTCGGGGCTCACCTTGTTTCAGCCTTATTGCAAACTTAGCACCAATGGAGGTAGGGCGTTCTCCAACTGTGCACCTAAATTGTAGAATGCTCTTCCCACAAACATCAGGAATGCCAGTACCTGAACTGTTTAAGAAACGTTTCATCTTTTATTATTGCTTATGACTTATGCGGCTTTCTTTTAATCTGTATTAGATTTTTTTTGTATAGCATGTTTCACTGTGTTCTGATGCTCTTGTTAGCATTTTGAGAAAATTGCAATATAAATTAAATGTATTATTATTATTATTATTAAATTTATTTTATTCTGCATCCCGTTTGGTGCAAACTGAGTGGGATTGATTTAATTTAATAGTTATGAGCAGCTACAACCTTTTACAGTTTTACCGGCATCATTAAGTTGCCTCAATTCAGCTGTTGTCGGAAAGGACGTCAGATATGTCCCTATCTGAAAACATACAATTCAGTTTTAGTGTTCACACTGTAAATTCTCAGCAAATCAATTCAGGATTGCTTCTTGCAATGCATTCTCCTGTTTTCCCCTTTTCCCAGTGTGTGAGAGGTGATCTGTCTCCTAAACTCCCTGAGCTCAGACCTGTCACTCACTCATTGACCTCTGACCCCTGAAGGCCCTGACACTGGTCATGTGACACCGCCTGTTTGTTTAGCTCCAATCAACCCCAGCTCTGAGGTGATGCTTTAATATAGGGTGTGTGTGTATGTGCACACGTGAGAGTGTGTGTGCGTGCATTTCATTGGTTATATGTTCAACTCAACTGCAATGAAGTCCATTCTAAGCAGCACTATTCTGCTAAATCTGTAATAGGAGACACACTGATGGGTAAGTGGTGATGTTTTTGTCCTTTAATGTCAGGAAAAGACAAGCAAATGTAAATAACACCAAATTCTAATGTGAATTATATAATAGTGAAATGGTCACACTTTATATTGTGTGCTTTTATCGACTATGTAGTAGCATTAAAGACTTGATGCAACACTGAATATTCAGAGTGTAACTTCCCATTTCCCTGTAAAAAAATAATCAAACAACACTAACTTTTACACGCTTGATTGGGCATTTGCATTTTCTTGGCTTATTTATTAACGTGAATTGTAATCAACCCCCAAACAGCTGTTCTGTTTGTAAAATCTATCATGGGAAACACACTGATGAGTTCTGGGTGATCTTTTGGCCCTCTACTGTGAAGAAATGACAAGCTAGAACCCTGACCTTTACCCCTCGCCGCTCATGTCTGAGAGAGACACCGAACAAATGGCAGAAACATGGGACTGATCCAAGGCCACTGAAGAGATGATGCCAACCATCGAAGACCTCGAGGACAACACACACACTTAATTGAACATGTACACATAGATATGACCTACAGTATATTGTGTAATAACTGTTATATAACTGTTATATAGCTAACACTAGAATAAGGATGTATTAGTTCATGTTTAGTTATTGACTTTATTAACTGCAGTTCATGTTAACTAATGTTAACTAACGAATTTGGATTAACAATGAATTTGGATGTTAATAATTAGTGAATGTTGATCTAATAAATGCAGTACAAGCATTGATCATTATTAGTTCATGTTAGGAAATAGATGAACTAACGAAACCTTATTGTAAAGCGTGAGCAATAACTTTACGTACAGTTTACAACTGTTAAAAGCTATTAGTTACTAGCTAATTAGTTAAAGTTATTCATAACTAGTAAAGTTATGGTAAGTAATAACGTTAGCTTTTCCAAATTTTTATAATCACAATTCTGAAATACGTTACTTATAGGTCTTGTATTTAGGTTTTGACTTGTACGTTTAAGATGAGAAATCCACTAGAGGGTGCTGTCTACATTTGTTTTGCAATTTCTTTGCTTAATGTAAAGTGTGAGCAATAACTTTACTTACTTTATTACTATTAAAAGCTATTAGTTATTAGTTAATTAGTTATTAGTAACTAATTAAGTACATATAACAATAAACTAATAACCTTATCTTTTACGTATTTGATTGTATGATTGCAAATCTGAAATATATTACTTAAAAGTGTTGTATTTAAGTTTTGACTTGACCGTTTCAGATGACAAATCCACTAGAGGGCGCTGTCTACATTTTTTACAAATCTGAGACATGTTATTTAAAGGTTTTTGACTCTTCTAAAGCATAAATGCACCATAATATGTTTGCAGATATTTATGAACATGCTAACATGCTAAGTTAACATACTTTTTCTTAGAAGAAAAGTGCTAAATGCAGTTGTTCTGCTTTGAAATTGTGCTTTCAACGTAAAAAATTTCCATCTTTGTTTCCGTCTCTATTAGCAGCCCACTGCCAGTTTACCCAATTATATTTTAGCAATCTGTGTTTGCTTGGTGGAAAACGCACTGCATTATTATTCCACTGCTACCAAGTAGCTTTACCTTGATTTTACATTGCTTTTATTTCTTTGTGGAAGCACATTGTGCATTAATTAATGCTTACAAACATGAATTTGGAAGTTAATAACGCATTTGTAAATGTTGAACTATGATTAATAAATGCTGTACAAGCATCATTTATTATTAGTTCATTGTAGAAAATACAAAAACTAATGAAGCCATATTGTAAAGTGTGAGCAATAACTTTACTTACTTTATAACTGCTAAAAGCTATAAGATACTAGTTAATTAGTTAAAGTTATTAGTAACGAATAAAGTATAAATAATAATAAAAAGTTAACAAACTAATTACCTTAGCTTTTCCAAATTTAATTGTATGATTGCAAATCTGAAATACGGTAAGGTGTTGTATTTAGGTTTTAAATTGTACGTTTCAGATGACAAATCCACTAGAGGGCGCTGTCTACAATTTATTTTATTTTTTTTGCAAATTAAAAATATGTTCCTAAATGTAAGTTTTTGACTCTTCAAAAGCATAAATATGCTAGAATATGTTTGCAGATATTTAGGAATCATGCTAACATGCTAAGTGAACACTTTTTATCTGAAAAAACTGTTTTAAAATCTATTATTCTCCTTTGAAAATGTGGATTACACGTGGGAATTTCCATCTCTGTTTTCGTCTCTATAAGCAGCCCACTGCAAGTTTACCTAATTATTTTTCAGTAATCCGCGTTTCCTTGGTGGAAAATGCACGGCATTATTATTCTGCTACCAAGTAGCTTTACCTTGATTTTACATTACTTTTTTTTTCTTTGTGGAAACACATCATAGGAGTGCATTAATTAATGCTAAAAAACATGAACTTGGTTGCAAATAATGCATTAGTAAATGTTGAACCATGATTGATAAATGCTGTACAAGCATTATTTATAATTAGTTCATGTTTGGAAATACTTTAACTAATGAAACCTTCATGTAAAGTGTGAGCAATAACTTTAACTGTTAAAGCTATTAGTTACTAGTTAATTAGTTAAAGTTATTGATGGCGTTAGCTTCTCAGAAATTGATTGTAAAGCAATAATGTGCACCTTTGAAACAATAATTCTAGTAAAAAGCATAATACAAATAAACTTAAACTGAATTAAATAGACTGAAGGAGGGATCTCAGAGCGACAAGTCTGAACACGCACACACCTTCATTGAGGACATCAGTGTTTATTCCTATGAGGGTTTGGACAGACTCCTTCAGCCCTGCCACTAATTACTATATTGATCCAATCAGAGCACATACTCTACCCTAGACTAATTTCAACAGCGCTTCCCTCTAAACTCAAGTATATGCAGAGGTCATTGGAGAATTATGAGTCATGCTGCGGGCAAACAGGTCATGGGAAATTACTGGGAAGAAAAAAAACCTTTTTCATGGGATAGTTCAACAAAAATGTATTTACCTACACTCAAGTGGTTTTCAAACCCTTTAAGTTTCTTTCTTCTGTTGAACACTAAAACAAGCTGAAAATCTGTAACCATTGACTTCTATAGTACGAAAAACAAGAACTATGGAAGTCAATGGTTACAGGCTTCCAGCATTCTTAAAAACATTCGTGTTCAACAGAAGAATGAACATCAAACTGGTTTGGAACAAGTAAAGCTTGAGTAAATGATAGCTGAGTTTTCAGTTAGGTGAACTATTACATTAACAAAACTATATATCGCCAACACTTAGATTATAACACATAGACTTGGAATAATATACATTAGATTAGATTAGATTCAACGTTATTGTCATTACACATGTACAAGTGCAATGCAATGCAGTTTAGGTCTAACCAGCAGTGCCACAGCAGCAAGTGCAGGATACAGATATAAGTTTTAAAGTGCAGTTATAGAAAAACGATGGTGATATTTACAGATAAACGTACTATGAACATTATATTCAGGTTGTATTAGCTATGAACAGAGATTTACAATCAATGAATATATGTACAGGTTGCTATTAATAATCAGAAGTGCGCAGATAAATTAACAGGATTACAAATGTATATGTGCAGTGGGTGTGTACATAATTACACCAAGTATACAGTAGAGGTTAAAAAAGATTAAAAATAACAGTTTACTACATATTGGGACTACTTTAACATCACAGGCTCATTTGAAATATGTGTCTCAACCAACATTTTTTGCAGAACGTCGAATGCATTGCTCTTGTTATATTTTATTGTACATTTCAGATGACAAATCCACTAGAGGGCGCTGTCTACATTTTTTTTAAAAATCTGAAATACGGTACTTAAAGGTGTTGTACTTACATTTTTCACTTGTACGTTTCAGATAAATACTTTAAAGGTACTGTATGACTCTTCTAAAGCATACATATATCATAATAAGTTTGCAGATATTTAAGAAACACGCTAAGTGAACATGTTTATCTGAAAAACAATGCTGAAGTCAGATATTGTGCTTTAAAAACGTGCGTTTCCTTGAAGAATGTCTGTCTTTGCTTTGGTCTTTATAACCAGCCCACTGCCAGTTGACCCAATTCAATTTGGAGTTTGCATGTTCTCCCCATGATGGCGTGGGTTTCCTCCGGGTGCTCCGGTTTCCCCCACAGTCCAAACACATGCGCTATAGGGGAATTGAATAAGCTAAATTGTCCGTAGTGTATATGTGTGAATGAGTGTGTGTGTGGGTGTTTCCCAGTACTGGGTTGCAGCTGGAAGGGCATCTGCTGTGTAAAATATATGCTAGAATAATTGTCTGTTCACTTCACTGTGGCGACACTATGACAAACAAGAGACTAAGCTGAAAGAAAATGAACAGTAACAATCCCCGAAATATTAATTGAAACAAGCGTATCTCCAGAACTAAAGCAATAACTAGCTAAAACACACGCAAACGAGTTATGCCTGCATTTAAAAACCATAATACAGATGACTGAAGGGCTGTTTTCACTCTCCCTCAGTTTTGGTAATCAGTACAGACTCATTACAGCGAAAAGAAAACAGTAATCAATACTCCTCTCTGCGTTCGGGATTAAAAGAGTTTCCTGCTGCCCAGGTAAAAGTCTTTAGCCACATTGATCTGCCCTCAACCGCTTTCATCACATTTCCCCAGTCCGTTTCTGCTCCTGATTTTCCTGACAGCATACATGATACTGCCTGATGTCTGCATGTGGTCTGTGAAAGCTTGCCATATCTGATACACGTTCAGAAATACAGTCGATGTGGTTCCGTTACGCACATACAAAGTGGGAATATTTATACTCAACATTTGGCTAAAAAGACAACTCAGGATAACAGGCCTCGACTGAGGATTACGAAAGACAGAACTTCATTCAAAGGGCGGCACGGTGGCTCAGTGATTAGCACCGTCACATCACAGCAAGAAGGTCGCTGGTCGAGCCTCAGCCGGGTCAGTTGGCATTTCTATGTAGAGTTTGCATGTTCTCTCCGTGTTCGTGTGGGTTTCCTCCGGGTGCTCCGGTTTCCCCCAAAGTCCAAACACCTGCGCTATAGGGGATTGGGTAGACTAAATAGGCCACAGTGTATGAGTGATTCCCAGTACTGGGTTCAGGGTAGAAAGCCATCCTCTGTGCATATGCTGGAATAGTAGGTGGTTCATTTCGGTGTAGAGACTCCTGATAAATAAGGGACTCAGCCAATGAAAAATTAATGAATGAATGTTAATTTTTAGAGTTTTTTTTTAGCATGAAAGGGACAGTTCACTAAAAAAATACAATTCTGTCATTTTTTACTTAGCCTTTGCTAGTTTCAAACCGCTGAACCCAAAAGAAGATAATTTGAAAAATGTTGGAAACCTGTATCCATTGACTTCCATAGATACACACACACACACACACACGCACACACACACACACACACACACACACACACACACACACACACACACTCCTCATTTCGTATGCACTTGTAACAGAGGCCAGCTAGTAGGTGCTGTGCAGGTAAACCTCACTCCTCTGACCTCTAAAGGTGCTCTAGCGACAGACCCCAGAGACCATGGTCTTTAGCCTCCTTGGTAGAGCAACCGACTCTCATGCAGAAAATCGCCGATTCAATACCAGGAGCGGGTTGGGTGGCGTGGAACCGGCGGGGTTACACATTGAAACATGAATATGCAAATAAGTCCCCGCCTCTACTCAGTCACACCAGCTCCGACTACCTGCACGACTTTCACATGTCCAACACAACATGACAGCATTAATTCAGCCATATATTTCTGAACCACAAACTGATCCAGAAGAGAAAGAAGAGGAGGAGCAAAGTCAACAGGGCTGTGTGTGAGTCGTATTAAACATCACACACACAATTCAGCCGCTATGCTGCTATTTGGATCCAGATTTTCAGGTCTGTTATGATGTTAAGAAAATAAAACACTCTGCAGGGAAGTACCACGGATATGGAATTGCTACTGAAGTGATAATGACAAGACAATGCCTGCAAAAGCATTCATTTATTTGAATAATCATTTTAATGGAACGTGGCGAGGCAGTGGCTCAGTAGGTAGTGCTGTCACCTCACAGCAAGAAGGTCGCTGGTTCAAACCTCGGCTCAATTGGCATTTCTGTGTGGATATACAGTAAATGTCTGCTTTTATATTTAGTTTTTTTTTTGTTGTTGTTGCTTGGATTAATATTTGCTGGTAGGGAAAATTTGTGCGCTTCTGCTTTGACTTTACATTTCAACTTACACCTTAATTGCACTTAACCTGCACATTATAATATAAGAGCGATGCAGTGGCGCAGTAGGTAGTGCTGTTACCTCACAGCAAGAAGGTCGCTGGTTCTAGCCTCGGCTCAGTTGGCGTTTCTGTGTGGAGTTTGCATGTTCTCCCTGCATTCGCATGGGTTTCCTCCGGGTGCTCCGGTTTCTCCCACAGTTCAAAGACATGTGGTACAGGTGAATTGGGTAGGGTAAATTGCCTGTAGGGTATGAGTGTGTGTGTGAATGTGTGTGTGGATGTTTCCCAGAGATGGGTTGTGGCTGGAAGGGCATCCGCAGCGTTAAAAACTTGCTGGATAAGTTGGTGGTTCATTCCGCTGTGGCGACCCCGGATTAATAAAGGGACTAAGCCGACAAGAAAATATAGGAATGAATGAATTTTAATGGAACCTATAAACTCCAGTTTAACCTGCTCAATTACAGTGTTTTTACTGTAATGCTTCTGCTTCTCAGCTTCAGCTTTTGTCACATAAAATTCAGCAATTTATTTCTTTATTATCTTTTGTTTATAACAGCATCGCTTTGGCTCAAAGCTTTATTAAAAAACCCTGTCTTTGGAGAAAAGGACGAGGAGGAAAATCAAGACTGCCAAATAATAAAAAGTGGCCAGTCACGGTTGCAGTCTATTTATGAAGCGAGACAATTGTCTGGCTGCAAAATGATGAAAGCCACGGAAAGTCTTTGTTCCATCTGTCCTAGGACTCATCTCTTCTGACCCAAGCAAACGTGTGAGATGAGCGTCATAACGTGACGCAGGAGTGTGTGGACGCAGGAGTGTTTCCAGCGCGGTGTGTGGATCTGCCATCATCTCCTCCATCCTCTGCTGATGAAGTGACAGCTCCATCTGAAACTCTGCTCTGACAGGACCGAGACTGCTTGTCTGGGACCAATCGCACCTGTTTCATCTGTGACAGCGACACACACCTGCACACGGACAATTTCCACACCGACACGCACACTCTGGAGGCCTGGGTTGACGTCAAATGCAGTGGCGTCTCCAGAAATCCAACACTTACAGCTGAAGTCAGAATGAGAAGCCCTCCTGAATGTTTTCCCTCCAATTTCTGATTAACGTAGAGCAGATTTTTCCAACACATTTCTAAACATAATAGTTTTAATAACTCATTTCTAAACACTGATTTCTTTTATCTTCGCCATAATGACAGTAAATAATATTTGACTAGAATGAATGTCAGACTGAAACTGCCAAATATGATATTGAGGAAGGCTGTAAACTGTATGATGATGAGGCCCACACAGAATCAGAGCGTGCACAAATCCACAGATTTTAAACTCATGATTGAGTCTACTTATTTATGTACAAGTGTGTAAACATACATATACTCCATTTTTATATTAATTACTTACAACCCTAAATAGAAAAGGTTGGGACATTACGGTTTGACGAGCTGAAAGCGGTCACTCAATGTCCACACTGAAACGTGTACTGTGGTCAGATGAATTAGCATTTTAGGTACTTTTGGGGAGAAATGGACGCTGTGTGCTCCAGACCAAAGACGAAAAAGATCATTTAGACTGTTTCCAGCAACAAGTCCAAAAGACAGGGTCTGTCATAGTATGGGGTTGTGTTAGTGCCCTTGGGAAGGGTAACTTGCGCTTCTGTGATGCACCATTAATGCTGAAAAGTAAGTAGAGATTTTGAAGCACAACATGCTGCCTACTTTTCCAGGGACAGAGTTCATCAAGACAATGCTAAACCACATTCTGCACACATTACAAAGTACTGCTGCAGAGGAAGAGGATACAGGTACTTGACTGGCCTGTCTGCAGTCCCGACCTGTCTCCAATAGAGAATGTGTGGTGCATTTTGAAGTGCAAAATGCGACAACGATGACCTCAAACGCTTCATCAATAAATGTCTGCAGTCCTGACACGTCTTTTTTTCATTCAGTTTTTACCAAGTGTGCCGCAAGCCTGCGTTTGAGTGAAGGTCTCGGCCGTTAGATCGCCCCCTGGGGGCTGGCTGCAGTACAAGTCATAAAGCCCGCCTCCTCCGTGTTAATGAAGGAGACTTGAGCCCAAATAAAAAAAATTATTACACTTGCAATAAAAAGTCCCGAAAGATAGTTCTGGTCGATTAAGGCACTGGTTATTGTGCTGAAATAGGTGCAGATCTTCATTTTTGTAAACAGTTTGTTTTTAGCAGTAATTTAATGCTGGGCGTGTCATCGTGATTGACAGCTGTGATTGACAGTTTCTCAAAGCAGTGCGTCTGAGCTTCGGCAGGAGACTGAAGTGTTATTTTTCGATTTCTGTGTTATTTTACCATGACAAAATGAGTTCAGCAGTAAACTACAGTTTCTGACATACATGATCCTGGTGGAACACTGTTTATTCGCTAAAGTCAGGGCTTTTTTCGGGCTTATTAGTTTGCTGATACACGCCTAGCCACCCAGATGGCAAAATACACTCGGACCAGTTCGGCTAGATTCTCGCCTGCCGGAGACTTACCCCTCAGAGCTCAGACTGACTACCTCATCTGGACCTTCTCCGGATGCCTGGACTCACTGCCCAATTTCAGCCCGAGTCAATCGAGCCAGATGCGGCGGCCGAGCGAGCCGGCGCTGCCGCATGCGAGCCGGAATCAGCCCGCGACGCCGCGAGTAGGTTATGCGCTGCAGCCCGGAGCTGGCGCGATTGAATATATAAAACCCTCATATTTGTTAACGTTATTACATCCATTTGTGTTGATATGACAGCAAACGCATGCTGAGAAGTTCGGGGGGCGTGGTTGATTTTACATAAAGCGTTTGGTTGGAAGCTCAACTCTGCTCATTTTCGCGGCTCCTCCTCTGGCTCCATCAGACAGTCCTTCTGCGCATGTCAAGGCTCCAATTTCAGCAGTTTTTTGCGACAGTTTTTGCCCGTCAAGCAGGCGTTTTGCCCTCAAGGAGTTCAATGGGAAAAGGGGCTGTCGCGTCGTCCATATTTTTTACAGTCATTGGTACAGTCATGATGCCCTTCCAGCCACAACCCATCTCTGGGAAACATCCACACACACGTTCACACACACACACTCATACACTATGGACAATTTAGCCAACCCAATTCACCTCTACCGCATGTCTTTGGACTGTGGGGGAAACCGGAGCACCCGGAGGAAACCGGAGCACCCGGAGGAAACCTACGCGAAGGCAGGGAGAACATGCAAACTCCACACAGAAATGCCAACTGAGCCGAGGTTCAAACCAGCGACCCAGCGACCTTCTTTCTGTGAGGCGACAGCACTACCTACTGCGCCACTGCTTCGCCCACACGTCTTTTAAGTGTTGTGAAAAGGAATGGCAACATTACATAGTGGTACTAGTGCTGTACTGTGCCAACACTTTTTGAAATGTGTCGTAAGAAATATTTTACAAATTTGTAATCTGCGTTTTCCATACTGTCCCAACCTTTTCTGATTTGGGGTTGTACAATTAATTATATTAATAGCATCAAACATAATAAATGTGTACTAAACAGAGTTAACTCAGAGTAAAATCAGTTAACGCCTAATATAAAGTAAAAAAGGAACTAAGAAAAACTAGTCTTCATGTCTAAAGGTTGCCGACCCCTACTTTAAACAGAGATTGATTTTTTGTGTGTATAATAAGGGCAAATAGCATGTTAGTGCTATTACAGTAATCTGTAAAACAAACAGCGCTGTGAACACTGTATCATGGTAGTTACAGTCACACGAGGCTCATGGGATTTTGTGCTGGCTCCAACCGCTGACCTGAACTCTCCATTACACACAGATTACCCAGCAGCCCCGGCTCCACCTGTCAGACCACAATAAATTCACACTCCTGCCCGCTAACACCACTAAAACATGCACACACACACCAGCACAAACATTACAGCCAATCTGCCCTCCTACAACTGACAAAACCACCACATCACGAAAATAATTGTTTAGATAATTCATATATTAGCAGTAAAGTGTCTGTAGTGCGTTGTGTATCTTGCAAAAAAAATTGAGCCAAATTGTCATTTGTTAATGTAAATGCTTCTGGTGTTATTCCACATGATTTATCACGATGCTATTTGAGAGAAAAAAAAATGTTGATTTGTTTTCTTTCATCAAAATCCAATAACTTTACTATGAAATGGCTTTGCTATTCTGCTGATGCAACCAAGGGAAAAATAATATCAAGTGAACACATTTTCAGAAAAAACATGAATATATATATATAACTCAGCATATATGAGTACAGCCCTTACAAATCTGTCTTTTAAATTCATATTTTCAATAAATGTCTTATAATATTATATTTGTGCATATACACTACCTGACGAAAGCCTTGTCACCTATCCAAGTTTTAGGAACAACACACAATAATTTGACTTCTAGTTGATCATTTGGTATCAAAGTGGCTTTTATGAAAGGCAAAGGCCTCTAGATTACGCTTATTTGACCAAAATAAAATATGTTTTTAATTTAATTATTTAATTAGGACAATAAGGTCTGACTTTGCTTAGACTAAAGTCTCGTCACTGAACAGAAATAATGTCCAGTATAGAATATAAAGTCCTGCTGCAGTGGAGACAGAATAAATATTGTGTCTGACTCCATCATGAGCTTGGAGGACTGCATCCATACATCTCTGACTCTAATAACGTATTAATAAAGTCATCTGGAATGGCAAAGAAAGCCTTCAGCAGGACTCCCAGAGTTCATCCAGATTCTTTGGATTCATTTTAAATGCCTCCTCCTACATCTTACCCCCGACATGCTCAATAATATTCATGTCTGGTGACTGGGCTGGCCAATCCTGGACCATCTTGACCTTCTTTGCTTTCAGGAGCTTTGATGTGGAGGCTGAAGTATGAGAAGGAGCGCTATCCTGCTGGAGAATTGTCCCTCTCCTGTGGTTTGTAATGTAATGGGCAGCACAAATGTCTTGATACCTCAGGCTGTTGATGTTGCTGTCCACTCTGCAGATCTCTCGCACGCCCCCATAATGAATGTTACCCCAAACCATGATATTTCCTTCACCAAACTTGACTGATTTCTATGAGAATCTTGGCTCTATGTGGGTTTCAGTAGGTCTTCTGCAGTATTGGTGATGATTGGGATGCAGCTCAACAGATGATTCATCAGAATAATCCACCTTTTGACACTTTTCCAAATGATCAACTACAAGTCAAGTTATTATTTGTTGCTCTTACAACTGGAGTCAACAACAAGACTTTTGTTATGTAGTGTATGTTAGATTAGTCAGTATTGAAGCCAAATCTGAATCAATCTAAATCAAAATAATGACAATAACAGTGCAAAGATTAGTAGGCCAAATGTATATGTTAGGAAAATTTATTAAATTTAAATAAAAAGGGGCATTCGCTGCGTGAAACATATGCTGGAATAGTTGGTGGTTCATTCCGCTGTGGCGATCTGTGAAATAGAGACTTAGCCGAAGGAAAACTAATGAATGTTGTTCCAATTATGAGCAAGGGCAAGGGTCAAGCAATGTCATGCATTAAGTGCATTAATAAAATTATGCTGTTAAAATAAATTTGCGTTAATACGCGATTAACAAGTTAACTTAGACAACCCTATATTTATTTATTTATTATAAAGATGATTATACTTGTGATATTTTAGGCAAGGCAAGTTTATTTATATAGCACATTTTATACACAATGGTAATGCGAAGTGCTTTACATAAACACGAATACATGAAACAAGAAAATAACTAAAAAACATTAAAAACAGATAAAAACAGATTAAAAAGTGTTAAAACTGGATTAAAAGAAATAAAAAAGAAAAGACTATAAGACTTCTACTACAATAAGTATAATAAATACATAAATATTATAGAGATGATTATACTTGAAAATAACAACAATAATAATAACAATAAATATTAATAATATTAAATAATAATGACAATATTTGTATTCTTTATTTTATTTTTCCTAGTAAGTCTATCCATCCACGCTATCATATTCAGCGTATATATCTGTATACCTTCTAAAATAATTAAATACCTGCTATACCAAAACATATAAAATAATCCAATCTTCATAAAAATAAAGATAAATAGATCAAATTTGATTCACTTTCCCACACCCTGAAAAGATAATTCACTAAGTGACAGCTCTTTCTCAGATATACAGTATAGTTTCAGACAAGTTAAGCATTTCTTATGATACTGCAGTCGTTTCAGACAGCAAACAGTCATCTAGCTGCTAGTATAATGTGTATTTTAGTGCATTTGTATTGATGAAATGACCAATCAGCATCCAGGAGCAGAATTATCCACTTTATGAGTCACACAGAGAAAGTCAAATGCACCGTGAACGCTGTCTCATCTGGACTATTAATGTATGGGCTATGTATAAAGCAGATACTCATGATGACGCAGGACAAACTGGCTCTCTCCAAGACATTTCCTAAGATGCTAATCTCCATATAATGATGTAGTCTAAGGTGTTATGAGGTCTTTTTTTTCACCAGTGATTGCTCCAGAAACAAATCTGTGTCTAATTAACCTTACAGCTGAGCAACTGGACCTCTTAAAGTCCTCATTTCAGTCCGACCGCTGAGTAAAAGCTGACAAAACAGCAGTCAGGAGTGAAGTGAGTCAGCCTGGGCTTGAGTGGAGCACAATCATTCATCTCTCTTTCCTTTGGCTGTGCATCAGCGTTCATAATGAGAACGCCCAGGCTCTTTTTTACGAGGACTGAAGAGAATGAGTCAGGCCTTCGGAAACCAAAACTGATAGTAGAAAGAATGAGGAGTAGTAAAATTTGTACACCACAGGGTAATGCCTCTCATTGGTGGAAATGTCAAGACATTTACAGGGCTCGCCTAAGGAGTTTCTGCTGTAGGTCAGATTGTGCAATATTTTCACTGGCCTCACCACACTGTTCTAAAGTTTACAGTATAGCACAGATATGCTAACCACTGAAATACAATATACTGAATTAAACTGTTTACCAATAAGCCATCAACACAAGGCAATCTCATTTATAAGGCTTAAGAGCACATAGGTTACCCTTTTTTATATTTAATATAAGTCTTTTGTGTCCCCAGAATGTGTCTGTAAAGTTTCAGCTGAAAACACCCATCAGAGTATTTATCAGAGCTGTTTGAAGTGTCTGTATTATAACTGGGAAACGGTTGTTGCTGTTTTTTTGCACTGGGCCTTTAAGGCGAGTCATCCCCGCCCACCGATCCCACGTGCCTGTCAGCAACATGCCTCAATAGCCACCCTCGGCTGCCTCAGGAAGCAGATCTCACGTAACGTTTGTGAGAAATACTACAGTAAGAACCTTACCATCAGTATTTGACGCATTTAATTGTGGAGTTGCAACAATGAGTTCACGCACACACAGCGCAGACACACACACATAGCACAGACACGTAGCAAGACACACACGCACATACATAGCGTAGAGACGCAGGCAGACACACACACACATAGCACAAACAAGTAGCGCAGACACACATGCACATACATAGCGTAGAGACGCAGGCAGACACACACACACACACACACACACACACACACACACACACAAACACACACCCACACACACACACACATAGCACAGACAAGTAGCGCAGACACAAACGCACATACATAGCGTAGAGACGCAGGCAGACACACACACACATAGCACAAACAAGTAGTGCAGACACAAACGCACATACATAACGTAGAGAAGCAGGCAGACACACACACACATAGCACAGACAAGTAGCGCAGACACAAACGCACATACATAGCGTAGAGAAGCAGGCAGACACACACACACATAGCACAGACAAGTAGCGCAGACACAAACACACATACATAGCGTAGAGACGCAGGCAGACACACACATGCACACAGAGAGACAGTGAGAGAGACACGAGGCTGTGCTGATGAAGTGAATCTGAAGTGAAACACGTTTTAAAACATGTTAAACTTGTAAAACTCACTCTTGATCACGTCTGATGATGATTGATGATCCTAGCAAACTGAACAGACCTTTTATTCCCGGTTGCTTTGCGCTCCTCCTGTCTTGTCGATATGAGTATATGCATTACTATGGAGACATGTTAATGCGCGCAGCTGTCAATCAATATTGGTGGGCGGGGGGGGGGGGGGGGGGGGGGGGCGCACTCCTATGTAAAGTTGCGGTCAATCTGAAAACCGCTCCAATTGGTACAGAATTTTTATGTTATTAAATTTGAAAAAAAAAGGACCGGGTGTGTTTATATCACCCCAATATGACAGTATATACACTATACCAAACAGCTTGAAAAGTAAATTTTTCACCATAGGTGCCCTTTAAAGGGGACCTATTTTGTGTCTTTTTAAAAGATTTAAAATAAATCTCTGATGTCTCTAGAGCGTGTATGAGAAGCTTAAGCTCAAAATACCACACAAATAATGTTTTATAACTCTCTGAAACTGACCGCTTTTAGACTGGGATGCTAATTGTGTTGTTTTAGTGACTGTCACTTTAACTACAAATGAGATTGTGCTCTTTTCAAAAGAGGGCGGAGCTACAAATGCCTGTGTGTCAGCATAGTGGTAGATTAAAAATTTCAAAAACAAGACTAACATCTTATGCTAATGAGGGAGATATGGTCACTATTGGGCGGGGCTTCCCCCTCTGATGACACATTAAAAGGGAGAATGTCAATTTAAGTGTTTGTGCAGACTGTAATCAAGTCTAAAACGTTCTAGTGTGTTAGCAAAATAAACATTGTAAAATAGTATAGGACTCATCTGCTTAGTGAAAAAGACAGACCTTTTGTCACAGAATGTGACATCATAAGTCACTTTCGAGACTTCTTATTTCAAATAATCTCAGAATTGCGACTTTATTTATCATAGTTCTGGCTTCATATCTCCCTGCCGTGACTCATTCATTCATTCATTCATTTTCTTTTTGGCTTATTCCCCTTATTAATCAGGGGTCGCCACAGCAGAATGGACCGCCAACTTATCCAGCATATGTTTTTTACACATTGGATGCCCTTCCAGCTGCAACCCATAACTGTGAAACATCCACACACACTCATTCACACACACATACACCCAGGACAATTTAGCCTAGTCAGTTCAACAAAACCACATGTCTTTGGATGTGTGGGAGAACCGGAGCACCTGAAGGAAACCCACGCCAACACGGGGAGAACATGTAAACTCCACACAGAAACACCAATTGACCCAGCCAGGAGTCGAACCAGTGACCTTCTTACTGTGAGGCGATCGTGCTACCCACTGCGCCACCGTGCTGCCCCCGCCGGGACTTCAAATTTTTAAATTGTGACTATTTCAAGCAACTTTGGTTTCATTTCTCCCAACTGTCTTTAAAGCTCAAAATGTGACTTTATATTTCCAGTCTTTACCATCAAATCTGCATCATTAATAAGCTCTGAATCCAGTTTGAAGGTGGCCAGTATCACCAAACATTGACCATCTCTATTCTCAGTACTGCTCGCTCTATATGTGCAGGTTATGGATTTGCCAGTATGTGCATGTAGGAGCGTGAGTGTTTTTTCTGTGAGGTGTAATGTGATGCATAGCATTTTCTCCCCTGTGCAGTTTTGCATCGTCAACACCACCCCATTATTCATGAGGCTATAGTTGACGTTCTGCGAGCCACAGGCCATTAAATACACTCGTCTCCACTCTCACACACACATAAACTCTCCTCCGCTCGTGTCTCCTTCACTGTGGCTCAGTAATGGTGGCAGACATTAGCCTGCTGGCTTGTAGAGCTTTCCGGAAGGATCCCCCCCGGGCTTCCGACAAAGAGGGCAGATTTTTAACAAGTCTGACTCTTCCAGCCGCCTGCTGATGAGGACAGCCATTCACTAGCAGTTACATGCCTTACTCCTATCACTGTCTCCAGCCACAGTCATGTTAGCTCACAGTTCTTGACACATTGCTCCTTGCGCTCCCTCACGCGCTGTCATTCAGACTGCACATTTAAAACACTATTTGAAACAATTGGACACCATTATATGGTAAGAAGAGGGTATTATGCTGTCAGTTTTTCAGCATTTGCTGTATATATTCCAGCATATAGCGGACAAAAACATTAACGCTTTGGAGTGGCCCAGCCAGAGTCCTGACTTACATACAATTGAGAATCCGTGGAGGGAGCTGAAGATCAGACTGATAGCAAAAAGTTCTCCCAACCTGAAACCATTGGAGTTTATTGCTAAAGATGAATGGGTCAAAATACCGGCAGAATTTTAAGCCAGAATATATAGAATAATTGGCCGACACAATGGCTTAGTGGTTAGCACTGTAACCTCACAGAACGAAGGTCGCTGGTTCAGGTCCCATCTGCGTCAGTTGGTGTTTCTGTGTGGAGTTTGCATGTTCTCCCCATGTTGGCTTGGGTTTCCCCCACAGTCCAAACACATGCGGTATAGGTGAATTGGATAAACTAAATTGTGTATGAGTGTATGTGTGTGAATTAGTGTGTATGGATGTTTCCCAGTACTGGGTTGCAATTGGAAGGGCATCGGTTTTGTAAAACATATGCTGGATAAGTTGGTGGTTCATTCCGCTGTGGTGACCCCTGATTAATAAAGGGACTAAGCCGAAGGAAAATGAATGAATGAATATTCGTAATTGTTACGTAGAAGTGACGTTGAGAACAGGGGTGCGGATCCAAAAACAGGTTCATTAGAATGGTCAGGTAAGCAATGGGTCAACACAGGGGCAAACAGATGTATATAGGCAATCCAGAATTGTAGTCAATAGCCAGGCAGATGGTCAGAGGCAGGCAGCAGACAGGAATGAACAAATAAACGAGGCGAGGATCGAAAAAACACGGCAAACCAAGACAAAAGAAAACGCGCTGTAGTGTCACATAAACGGTAGACAAGACTCAGCCAGGAAGTGTGTGTGTGCTGTATTTACAATCCATGTATTACATTGTCTGTTTGTAACAATCCTCCAGCTGTTTGTATGTAATCAGTAATGTTCAGAAACCGGTTGTGTGTGTGTGTGTGTAGTTCATGACTGAATATGTAGTCCATGATTTGTAGTTCAAAGGCGATCCATGTAAATAGCAGCGATCTGCATGGGCTGGTGAGGAACAAAGTCTGGCTTGACTTACAGCGAGCGTATACAAGTGTATTCATATGATAAAATAATAAAATCAAAAACAACCATATAAAAGCATCACTCTAAAATAATAAAAGACTGTAAATAATAAAGAAATAGTAATTAAAAAATATTTAAAATGTAAGCTGAAGTATTTTTTTCTTTATGAGATTCTCTGCACATAAACACATTTTCAACAAAATAATCAAAGAAAATATAAAAATCACATAAAAGTAAATACTAACAAATACTATTGTATAAAATAGTGAATTATTGCAAATTAGGAAAAAAGTAAAATTACATGAGTACATAAACTATTCAACAATGTATTCCTTTAAATAGTAATTTACTATTAATTAGCTTAATTTAAACAAACAAATTAAGTTGAATAAGTTTACTACATTTAATTTGTTTGTTTAAATGTAGCCCAAATAAATAGTTTGGACCAGTTACCTTAAAAAACATACCTAAAAAATACTTAAAATATCTTACATTTAACATCACACAACTCACATGAGCAATATCACACTTGTAGCAGTGCGATATGGCTGTATATATCGGCACTGGTGGGAGTCGTGCCTTAGTGTCCCACTAGTGATGATATACAGCCATATCGCACTGCTACAAGTATAATATTGCGTTTATACAACAGTTTGACGGCATCACAGTGTGTATAAAAAAGAAAATCAAACACAGAGAGTCTAAAAATACTGTTTTAAGAGGAACTACTTTCTTCCACCATTCATTCACATCTTCAGCTGACGTCAGAACAGCAGAAACCACTGCCAATTTTACTAATGTTACTTTAGAGCTAGTATTAGAATGATTCTCTAGCATAATATCTAAACAGATGACAAAACAGGTGATTTTGCTGACATTTTAAGATTATAAGGCTGAACATCATGAAATGCCTTCAATCTACAGAGATTTCCCAGTATTTCTCAGTTTGCTATTAGGATTTCACAATAATTAACCCGGAAAAAGCCAATTTAAAGCTAACACTACCTGATTACTATGGTATAAATACAGCACTACAACATATAAAAGAGAGAGATCAACTTAGAAAGTTACTTCTCTGTCACCATCTTGTAGTGCAACCGTCTTTGCTCTGCTCAGTATGACAAACTGATGGATGTAGACGCGCTGTCTCTGAAAATATAAATATTTAAAATAGGCACCATCCTTATAAATAAACTGCATAGTTGCAATCTAAACAACTACATTCTCACCTAAAAAAACCTTTAAAGTACATTATGTTGTCCAACAGCTGCAATATTTCTCAAACTGTGTTGAGTTTATTAATCTGCTGTCAGTCTATGTGGGCGGAGTAATACACAAGGCTGAGAAGGCTGTATGTGTGCTGTTATTGCAGAATATCACACAGCTATCAGCCAATCAGATTGGAGTACCAGACAGAACTGTTGTATAAAATAATATAAAACAGACTAAAATATGCTGATCATATATAACACAAACATGTCATAAAGTCAATATGCTAAACATCTTTTCTGAACACCCTGACAGCAAAGCAAACGCTGATCACAGCATGACATAAATCTCGATGATGCGCTTTTGATATGAAGCATCCAACATACAGAAACACAGAACCATGAGGGCCTCGAAATTCTCCATCTTGTCATCGCAGCCCATGCTGAGACTCGCAGATATGATATTACTACAGATGGCGTCACAGATCCCATAATCAAAGCTCACAATAACACAGCAAACTGCAGAAGAACACACTATATTAGAGCGCAGAGAGTGTAAATCATCAGAGGAGTGTGTGCAGTTCTCCGTCAGGTCTGCTGTCCACGGCTGTCAGATTTATTGACTGATCTGTCAGCTTTCCAAATTAATTCTGCTCCATTACACCTGACAGCGTTACAGCGCGATAAATGCAGATTTGTGCTGGATTATACTGCCTATCAGCTGAGATTTGTTATTGGTGTCAGACAAACATCTCATGTTAGTAAAAAAAGAGCAAAGGCGAGAGCTCAGTAGTTTTTTAGTTTTTATATGTATTTCATACTTAAATGTATTCATCAATATTATGTATTACATCCAACTGTACAGACTAAATTGAATAGTTTTAATTGTTGATTGTAAATTATGCATAATTTCCTTTATTTGTACATTTATTCTAACCAAATTGCAGCTAATTTTGCACCATTTATTTTCTTGTTTAATTAAATTAAATTAAATTAAATTAAATTAAATTAAATCAAATTAAATTAAATTAAATTAAATTAAATTAAATTAAATTAAATTAAATTTAATTATTTAATTTAAATTAAACTGCACAATTCTAAAAATTATTCTTGGTTTTCTATATTTAACATAAATAAAATAAAATAACATAAAATAAAATAATATAAAATAAAATAAAATAAAACAAACAAAGCTAATCAAAAACAACTTCTCAACTCCAACTGCACCATTTATATGAAACGGTTTACGTTTTTACTAAAGTTTCTGTCAAATCAATAATGTGCACAATTTTCACTTCACTTTCTAAACATTTGCTGTGCTCCCGTATATCTCCCTACACTTATATATGGAAAGTTTCCTGTGGCATTTCATTTCTCCATATATTGCTGTGCGGTTAGGAAAGACTTAGATATGATTTGAATGTCAGGTGCTACAAATCATTAGAAATGTTTATTGCTGGACAGCTTACCTGTAACACCTTGACATTTTAGAGTGATATAGACATCTATCACATAACCAATGGAAAAAGTCCAGTTTGAATACGGCAGTTGACCCTTTTTAACATTCAGATGTCTGTTTCACCAGCTAAAAAATACATCTTACCTCTCCCAGAACTGCCTAAGTTTTGGCATTAAGATTGCATTTGTCAAACAGACCACAAAATAAACTAATTAAATTAAAACTTCAGCAAAAAATTTTGAACATTTTGAAAACGGAATAAATGAGAGGCGCACCTGAATCTTTTAGGCAGAATTTAAGTCAGGATATTTAGCTCTCCAAAATTATTAACCCTCCTCTATATTTTTCCCTAATTTCTGTTTAATAGAAATAAGATTTTTCATTTCTTATAACTGATTTCTATTATTTTCGCCATGATGACAGCACATAATATTTGATATTTTTCAAGATATTAGTCTTCATCGTAAAGTAACATTTAAAGGCTCAGCTACAACCCCAAATCAGAAAAGCTTGGGAGAAAAACAAAAAAAGAAAGTAGTTATTTCTAAAATTACTTTCACTTGTATTTCATTGCAGACAAAACAACAAACATTATTTAATGTGTTCCTTGTGATTTGTATTGTTTTTTGTTACAATAAACACATATTCCAATTTTGGTTCTTGCAACACATTTCAAAAACATTGGAACAGTGAAGCATTTACCACTAACGTTGCCATTCCTGTTCACAACACTTAACATATGTTTAGGGGCTGAAGACGCCAAGTGATGAAGTGTTTCAGGTGTCATTTTGTCCCACTATTCATGCAAAGGTGGGCAACAGTAAGAGTCTTTGTTGCACATTTTGCACTTCAAAATGCATTACATATTCTCTATTGGAGACAGGTCGTGACTGCAGGCAGGCCAGTCAAGTACATGTATCCTCTTCTTCTGCAGCCAGGACTTTAAAACATGTGCAGAATGTGGTTTTGCATGGTCTTGTTGAAATATGTATGGGCGTCCCTGGAAAAGAAGGCAGCAAATTGTGCTCCAAATTTTTGGTGTACTTTTCAGCATCACAGAAGTGCAAGTTACCTTTGCCAAGGGCACTGACACAACCCCATACCCTGACAGACCCTGTCTTTTGCACTTGTTGCTGGAAACAGTCGGGATGAGCATGTGGAGTCCATTTTTCCTAAAAACGACCTAAAATACTGATTCATCAGACCACAGTACACGTTTCCACTTTGTGATGGTCCATTCCAGATGCCTCCGAGCCCAGAGAAGTTGACAATGCTTCTGGACACTGTTAACATAGGGCTTCCTTTTGGAACAGTACAGTTTTAACTGGCATTTGTGGATGTAACTACATATTGTGGTACATGACAAAGGTTTGCTAAAGTAGTCCTGAGCCCAGGTGGTGATATCGATTATAGAAGTATGAGGATTCTTGATGCAGTGCCGCCTGAGGGATCGGAGATCAGTTTAGGCTTGCTCCCTTGTCCTTTACGCACTGAAATTCCTCCAGATTCCTTGAATCTTTTAATGATGTTCTTCACTGTTAAAGGTGAAATATCCAAATGTCTTCCTCTCTTTCTTTAAGGAACATTGTTTTTAAACATTTCAATCATTTTCTCACATATTTGTTGTAAACTCTGCCCATCTTTGCTCCTAAAGGACTAGACCTTTCTTGGATGCTGCTTTTGTTTCAAATCATAATTACAATCCCATGTTGACATCACCTGTTTCACATCACATCATTATTAAACTAGTTTACCTGATTACTAGCCCTGTCCCAACTTTTTTTGAAGTATGTTGCAAGAACAAATATGCAAACGTATTTAGAAAAAAAAAAATAAAAATCCAGAGGAACACATTAAATAATGTTTGTTGTATTGTCTGCAATGAAATACAAGTCAAAGTAAATTTAGAAACGACTGCTTTCATTTTTATTTGTGTTTTTTATTTGTCAAGTTTTTTCTGATTTGTGGTTGTAGGTTAATTAAGCAAGTTAGGGTAATTAGATCATTGCATAAAGATGTATAATAATAATCACAATGACTTACAATGATTAGTATTTTGTTTCTTTAGACAAATGTGGGTAATAATAAAAAAAAAAACTTTAAAAAATTAAAAACTGCATTTATTTTACCTGAAATAAAACAAATAAGACTTACTCCAGAAGAAAAAAAAATATTATTGAAAATACTGTAAAAAATTTCCTGCTCTGTTCAACATCATCTGGGAAATATAAATGAAAAAAAGACAAAAAAAAAATTAAAAAAAAAAAACAGGAAGGCTAATAATTTTAGACTTCACTTGTACATCTAAAACATGCCGCTTGTATCTGCAGCTTACTATAATCGACTACTCAACTTTGGGTTTTACATTACAGTTGTTACAAAAAAATTTGCAGTTAAGGGTTTCAGTACAAGCATGAAATACTGCAATTGATACCATGTAGGATTTACCTTCTGTCAGCATATACGGCCTGCTGGGAAAAGCTGATTGAATTGCAGTAGAAATAAGCAATGTGCTGATAAATACACTGTGTTGTTCGATAGTCTATTGATTTGTGCTATACGTTTGCTCTTTTGATTCTTTGTCTTTGCTTACATGACAGACTCTAGAAGAGAAATGTAGTTTTTAGTCGCTCTCACGAACACTGTTGCTCATGCCAGATTAAGGTTTGTTCAGATCCTGAACTTTAAGCATCAAACTTTGAAGCATAAATCATCCTGCGTTGTCGTCTGGTGTCCTCAAATACATTTCAGCTCAAAATACACCAAACTGCTGCATTATCTGTTGTGAATACATTTTTTACACTGTTTTTGTGTGTTTCTTTAAATGCAAATGAGTTGTTGCTCCCGCCCATTTACAGAAGAGAGTGGAGCCTTTGCAGCTCCTTCTTTGGTTACTCTAGCAGCAACAAATACAAAATGTGCATGCGTTTTTATTACATGACTGTCTGGAATACTTGATTCTGATTGGTCAGTCATGACATTTCTAGGTTTGTTATTCCCTGATGAGAACTGCTGAATAACACAGGCTCATCTGGGAACTTACAATCATCTTGATCATCAGTTTTTACAAAAACAAAAATCTTTGTTTTATATTTTTCATAATTTATTTGATACACTAATATTATGTATTAAACCCAACTCGACAATTTAAATTGTATTGTTTAATTATTGATCTTACATGAAAGGAATTAATGATTTCCTTTATTTTACTTTCATTTATTTATTACTTTTCCTTCGGCTTAGTATCTATTTCAGAGGTCGCCTCAGCGGAATGAACCACCAATTTTACTTTTTTTCACAAACTACACCTAATTTTGCACCTTCAGTATTCTTATTTAATTGAATTGAATTAAACTTAATTTAATTTAATCAAACTCCACAATTCCAAAGTTTCTTGGCTTGTTATATGCAAAACAAAACAAAACTAACTGCACCATGCATATGAAATTATTTTGAATTTTTAAAGTTTTTGTTTTTCAATGCCCAAATTGAAATTATAGAGAGCATTTCTAAACAACTGCAGTGCTTGCTTTGGTCACATTTAATTTTGATGGTCTGTTTGTTGCATTGCATCTAGATGCCAACTAATTGTCATCAGATTATAAGTAGACTGTAAGGTTGGGGTTAGGGTTAGTGTAAGTTGACATGTACTCGCAGTTTCTTATAGTCAGTTAAATGTCTGTTGAAGGAGCATATCAGCAGATATTAAGCAGACAGTCTACTAATCAAACTAGTCCACTAGTCATCAAAATAAAGTGCTACCCTTGCTTTTATTTAATGTAATTTTGAATTTTTTAATGACTTATTTTTTATTTAACCTTTAATCATCTTGATTATCTGCTTTTACTAGTACATCTTAAGTACATCCGAGAGGTTGTTTTTGCAAAATAAAACCCTTCAGTCTACTCATTGGGCTTTATGTTGTTAATAAAGTACATCCAGGAGATTGTTATCGCAAAATAAAGCCTGACAGGTTTATCGGCAACCCGACAACAAAAACAAAACAAAACTGAGCACTGTTGTATAAAAATGAAAGGCTTTATTTGGCAAACAACAATTTTCATAACAAACTCTTGTGTCTTTAATCTCATAACACTTCTTTTAAATTTCAAATAACAATACAATTATTAGCATGACGTCTTTTTATTGTTTGACAATTTGACAATGTCAAAAAATGCTCTAAATGTCAACATTTTTATATTAAATCTAGAATAAATGTCATCGGTAGTTTAGAGAACAAAACAATCCAGTGAGGATTTATTTAAAAGTGTACCGTTGAAGGTGAAGTTATAAGCCCTACTGTGACGTTTTGATTCTTATTTCACAGTATATGCTATCATAGTTCCTAGGAGGAAATACTTTTCTGGAGAAAGTCTTAAGTATATTAGTTTGGCTGTAAATGAAGGAATGAATGAATTTAATAATTGATTATATGATGGATTGATGGATGAAAACGGCTAAGATCAATATTATGAGCTCCTTTAAGGAATTCTTTTTCTTTTCAACTGGCTACAGAACAAAACCACTGTTGTCCAATGGCTTATTAATCCATTCATTTTCCTTCAGCTTAGTCCCTAGTTTAATAATTAATTTATCCAGCAAATGTTTTACACAGCGGATGCCCTCAGAGCTGCAACCCAGTACTGGGAAACACCCATACACTGTCCAATGGCTTAATTAACCTAATTAATCTACACTGTAAAAAAACGATCCAAAACAAATGAAGTTAAATTAATCGATTTTACTTATTTAAGTAGCTTGAACATAAATCAATGAAGTTATCCCCGAAAAACTTAAGAACTCATTTTAAATAAGTAGTTTATACAAGTAGAAAAGGCCATTTTTTCTGTTGTTATAAAGCCTTTAAATGCCACTTTAAATTGAATTCGAGTATCTTGCAAAATAACTAGTAAAGAATGATGTAAAGTCACCATGAAAAAGCCAAAAGAAAGAGGATTCGTGTATATTCACTCATAGGTAGAAACCCGAATCCCTCACACTTGTTGTCAGATGTGCGAATCAGTTGATTTCTGAAGGAAAACCCCGCTGTGATGTTGTCACAAGCAAAACAGCGAGCGCAAAACAAAAGTGTTGTGTTTCTGATGGCTCTTTGAGGGCACGTCTGATGCCAGAAACTCCCTCACCGCACTGAAGAAGAGCATGATGGGAGATCCGCTGCCAATCTCATCATATTACCAGCTCTCAAAACCGCCTGAGTCAGCAGGACCGCAGAGAAAATGATTAGGACAATATTGTGAATGTGACATTTCTGACGGACGGAGGCCTGCAATTAGTGATTTGAAGTTGGAGAAGAGCTTTAAAGTAAGTATTGACGTCTCCATCTCTCTCTCTCTCTCTCTGCTTGTAGGAAGTATGAAGCAAAGCTCACAGGCATTGACGCAACTGCAGCAAAACGATCATAAAGAGCAAATTAGCTGCAGGACTTCAGTGACGCACACACACACACACACACACACACACACACACACACACACACACACACACACACACACACACACACACACACTTGTTCCTATATCCCGGTTGGGGACACTCATAGACGTAATAATGTATATAATAAACTATATAAATCGTATATTCTCTCCATCTAGCACAAAACCCAAACCTCACAGAAAACAATCCACATTTTTACATTTTCTAAATACTTGATTCTGTCTGATTAATAAGCATGTTTACCCACTAAAACCTCAATTTTGTTCTCCAATGTGACAAGTCCCCATGAGTCTGTGTGCTTTCAGGATTAAGTGTCCACTTGGATATAAAAATACACATGCACTGATTTTGTGAATTGCGGGGACTTTCCATAGGTTTCAATTGTTTTTAATACTGCATAAACAGTGTTTTCTATTGTCTTACAGGAAACTCTTCTCGTTTTTACTTTCTGAAAAATAAATAAATAAATAAAATACACGTATTCTGTATGATTTATAAGCTTTTTTTTAAAAATGGGACCATCAGCAATGTCCTCATTATTCACCATCTCCTTGTATTACCCGTTTCAAACCCTTGAAATTATATTAAATTGCATATCAGAACACAAAGTATACATTTGTGTACACACACACACATTTGGACATGTGAGCCATCTGGTCCCCACAATGTAAGGAATACAAAGCACACACACTTGGGCATTATGAACATCTGGTTCCTACAATGTAAGGCATACAAGGTCCACACACATTTGGTCCCCACAATGTAAAGAATACAAGGTACACACAAACACACATACACACACATTTGGACATTTGGTCCCCACAATGTAAGAAATATGAAGCACGCACATACACTAGGACATTTGGGACATCTGGTCCCCACAACGTAATGAATACAAAGTACACACACACACACACACACACACACACACACACACACACACACATACGCACGCACACATTTGGACATTTGGGAGATCTGGTCCCCACAGAAATACAAGGTACACACACATTTGAGACATGTGGTCCCTACAATGTAAGGAATACAAAGTACACACACACACACACACACCCACACACATACACACACACACTACAGAAGTACTTCGGCAGCAGCTATGCACTAATAGTGTGACGGATCGTGAACTGAAACACTTGTTTTCCAGGAAATGTGCGCACCAACATTCAATCGAATTAGAAGGAGAGTAAAACAATGTCTGACGGCCGTACGGGCGATTAAACGCTTCCAGCACCTCATGATGTCATCTTATTTATGGGTGTCATTAGGGGAAGGGGAGGGGAAAGGTTGCTATTTAAAAAAAGATTAAGAGCGGGGACAGAGATGAATGTTTGCGGCTCTTTTTACGCACTGCAGGTTTTCGCTGTATCATTTAACAAACACACACACACACACACACACACACACACACACACACACACACACACACACACACACACACACACACACACACACACACACACACATACACACACACACACACACATACACACACACACACACACACACACACATTCCAGCAGAGGAGATTCGGGACAGTCGGACCGCTGTGCCTGCAGGTGAACTTCTCATCCTCTTTTTTTAAGTAAAAAATTAATTATTGATGTCACAGGACAAGAGTACAGCGTTGAACAGAGCTGCACAAATCACGTGCACTCTTGCGGTTTGCGAAAGTGTTGTAAATGGACGGCGGAAAAAAGAGATAATGAGTTTGAAGAGCTTTACGGGCATGGAGACTAATGCTGCAGAGTTGGAATCTAAGCCATTAGCATGGTTGACCCTTGATCTGCCCAACCACATTAGCATGATCTACACTGGGTTTGAGGATTGCTGCTTTTTAGGATGCTATTACATAGTTTGAAGTTGGATTAACAGCTGTATTCAATCAATCAATCAGTCAATCAATTAATCAATCAATCAATCAATCAATCAATCAATCAATCAATCAATCAATCAATCAATCAATCAATCAATCAATCAATCAATCAATCAATCAATCAATCAATCAATCAATCAACTAAATCAATAAATTAACAAATCAACAAACAAAAACCAATTAACAAACCAATGAATCAACCAACCAACACAATTAATCAATACATCAACCAATCAACAAACCAACCAACAAATTAACTAAATCAATTAACCAACCAATATATCATTCAACCAACATAATCAATACATCAATCAATCAATCTATCAATAAACCGACCAACTATTTAAGCAATCAAATTAAACCAACCAATTAAACAACCAATCAATCAAATAAATCAACCATCAAATTAAGCAATTAAATAATCAGTTAAATCAACCAACTAACTAATCAATTAACAAACCAATCAACTAATCAATCAACAAATCAATCAACTAATCAATCAACAAATCAATCAACTAATCAATCAATCAATCAAACCAACTAACAAATCAACCAACCAAACCAAATCAATAAATCAACAAATCAATCAATTAACCAACCAATAAATCAATACATCAACCAATCAACAAATCAACCATTTAAACAATCAAATCAATCAATTAATCAATCAATCAATCAAATCAAACCAACCAACCAAATCAATCAATTAACCAACCAATAAATCAATACATCAACCAATCAACAAATCAACCATTTAAACAATCAAATCAATCAATCAATCAATCAATCAATCAATCAATTAAATCAAACCAACCAACCAAATCAATCAATCAATAAATCAACAAATAGACAAATCAATTAATGAACCAACCATTTAATTACCCATTCAACTCAATCAATCAAGAAATCAACCAATCAGCAAACCAACCAACCAACAAATCAACTAATAAATCAATTAACCAACCAATAAATCAACCAACATAATCAATACAGCAACCAATCTGGTTCAACCAAACATTCCCTCGTGGCCTCACCTGAACTTACCAGGAATGAGACAGAGAAAATGAAAGCACATGAGCACCGAGGAAAAATCAGATGCTGAAGACATAATCTTTAAAATAATGACATATTAAACAATTTGTAAAACTGAGATACAATCACAGTGAAGCTATCAGAGTTTTTGAAAGAAATTTCGTTTGCTATCATTTTTATCATAATTTTAATGCATCTTCTGTTGGTCAGTTATTTATAAACAAGAATAACGAATAACATCTGAGGTGATGCGCTTCAAAACAAAACTGCTACAAATACGCACTAAAACACAAACTGCCGTGAGATTGTGTTGTTTGTTAAATAAAATAATAATCAAGCCTAAATAAAATTCAAATGAAATATTAACAGTTTCAGATAAGCATATATTAAACTGTTTTCACTATTAATGACAAATTTAAATAAGCAGGAAATGCTTTTGCAATGTATTCGCAGCACTGAACATGTTCCCAGACTACCACAGAAGAACAAACTCTGCTTGAAGGCTGAGAGAACCCAGAAACTCATTGTGAGAATGGAGATGTCTGCGTATTTGTGCCAGTCTGTCAGATAAAATTATTAATATTAAAACACCTTAATATTTAAGAAAAGGTAGTTAGTTTGCATAAACAATAATTGATATTATCCACCCATGCTCCACCCATAAAACCTAAAACTAGGTAATATCTGAAAGAGCAAACTCGTGTGAGTGAAGATCATCAACTCTAGTTACCAGCTAATACTAATAAACTGAATCACACTGCATGTTCCCGAAGCAGTTTGGTTGTTTCATCTGAAAGTGTTTTGAGTATTCTCTGACATTTGGTATTTCTTACTTTGGATGTGTGAACGTGTCCACCAGCATGACCTTCTCCACCAAGTCTCCTCCGATGCTGCGGACCAGGTCGTAGAAGTCGTTTTCTGTGTAACCTTCGGCCGGCAGCCAAAAAGAGATGTCATTGAAGAGCGGAGGATACTTGCTGAGAGGCTGAAAAAGACAAGAAGAAATCTATATGTCCAGGAGCACGTGGAAAAACACAAGGACAAAAAAACTACTCTGAGCAGTCTGGAAGACACAAACAATCATTTTTTATGAGTTCAGCATCCAGCTACACAACAAAATGTGCACTCTACCTGAGGCATGATGCAAATAAGAGATCGTCTTTCATTTTAATGTTGTTAAAGAGAAAACATTACACAGGATAAATACGTATACTGTCTTTAAAATTAATATTTTCAAGAGGATACTTTACAATACTATGCATAAACATTAGATTAGTCAGTACCAAAGCTAAAACTAGAACTAATCGGAAAAAAAAAAACTATTATAAATATTAAATAAATATTCATTAAATAAATAGAATTGGTAATTTACAGAATAAAATGGTGATTTATTCAAATTCACACGGTTGAAAACAAAATTATAAGGCCTATTAACAGTATTTGTTATAATATCTTTTCTTTTAGAGAAAGTTGTAATTATATGAGTTTGGTTGTAAATAAATAAATGAATGAATGAACAAATGAATAGATAAATGAACGAATGAATGAATGAATGAATGAATGAATGAATGAATGAATGAATGAATGAATTGATGAGCAAATGAATGAATGAATAGACGAATGAATCGACGAATGAATAACTGAACAAATAAATAAATGAATAAAATGAACGAACAAATGAGTATATATATATATATATATATATATATATATATATATATATATATATATAAATGAATAAATAATGAATAAATTAATGAACTAAATGAATGAATGGATAATTGAATGCATGAATGAATAGATAATAATAAGTAAATGAATAAAAGAATATACAAAGAATGAATAAACGAATAAATGGATGAATATTTTAATGAATTATTTAACAAATAAATGAATGAATGAATGAATAAACAAACAAATGAATAGATGAATGAATAGATAAATGTATGCATTAATGAATAAATGAACGAATGAATATATGAATGAATGGATGATTAGATGAATAAAATATTTATTAAATAAATGAGTTAATGAATTAGATGAATGAATTAATTATTTAATAACAGATAAACAAATGAGTGCATGAATAGATAAATGAATGAATAAATAAAATGAATGGAAGGATAAATAGCTAGATAAACGAATGAATGAATAAATAAACGAATGAATGGATGAATGAATGAATAAATATTTAGATTTATTAATTGATTCAGAAATGAAGAATGAATTGGATGAATGAATGACGGACAGACAGATAGATAGATAGATAGATAGATAGATAGATAGATAGATAGATAGATAGATAGATAGATAGATAGATAGATAGATAGATAGATAGACGTTGGATGAATGAATGGATCAATCAATGAATAAATAGATAGCTAAAAAATTACTGAATATATAGATGGATGGATGGATGGATGGATGGATGGATGGATGGATGGATGGATGGATAGAAAGAACAATAGATGAGTACATAAAATGATAGCTAGAAGCATATACAGTATGAAAAGATAAAACGATGGATGGATGGATAAATTAATGAATAAAAATATATATATTATGTTGTCCAATGGCTGAAATAACCCAATGAACCCAATTAAGCCTTTAAATGTCACTGTAAGCTGAACACTAGTAAGGAAAGAGGATTCTTGTATATTCACTAGGTAGAAACCCAAATCTCTTACACTTGTTGTCAGATGTGTGAATCAGTTGCTTTCTGAGGGAAACCCTGCTGTGATGTTGACAAATAATAATGATCATAATCAATAACAGAATATAACATATCCCTGGTGAAATCACTGCAACACACACCCGAGCGACACGAATCTCCTGATGTGCTTAATGTGAATGCGAGTGCACTTTACATTCATGTCTAGAACGTGCAGACAGTGTGTTTGACCTGGATTGCACTTCCTGTTGTCTGTGAGCGTGTGTCTGTGAGTGTGTGTTTGTGCGTGTGTAGGCTGTGCGTGTGTCACACAGCATATCTTATTGTGTTCAGTGATTTATAGTGTGCTGGAGTGTGTGTGTGATGCGCATGCTTGTCTCAGAGGACAGCGAAAAACACACAGGGGTGGAGGAGAGCGCTGACCCCGCGGTCATCCCTCATTACCAGACACACACTCATATATAAAGCCAGCAGAGCGTCCGCAGAACTGACACACACTCCCTCTACGGCGCTGAGTAATGGACAGTGGGCAGAGAGGGAGATGGCCTGAGAAATGACCTACAGCCAGAGCGCACAGGTGATCACTCACACACACACACACACACACACACACACACACACACACACACACACACACACACACACACACACACACACACACACAGCACTTCAGCCTTGCTCACGCTACATCACATATACATGCACGTATGTACACATGGACACACACACACACACACACACACACACACACACGCACACACGCACACACGCACACACGCACACACGCACACACGCACACACGCACACACGCACACGCATAGATTAATTCAGCCTTGCTCATGCTACAGACACAAACACACATACAGAGACACCACACACACACACACACACGCTCATATGCACATATGCACATACACACACAGACATACGTGCATACACATACACAAACATACACAAACATGCACATACATGCACATACACACACACACCAACAGGATTCTCATGTCCCCTCTTCAACACAGAAACAGGTCAGCATCCAGCAGGCGAGCTGCTTTGGGAAGCAGACCCACAGGCTTATCGGTTGCAGATAAACAGTACAACAAACAAATCTCCATCAGATTGATTCAGACCTCAGTGAATTCAGTGACTGTTTTCAGACTGGCTTCTTTGCTCTGTGCACTTGCAGCTACTGTTGTGACTGACTATTATGGGATAGAGCACTGCGTGTGTTCATTTGACCCTTTGTATAATAGCAAAGAGAAAAAAAAGATGGAGAGAGAGAGAGAGAGGCGGAGCAGAATGAGAGGAACAGAATATCAATGGCTTGTTTTGAAGCTGTCATCAAAGTACTTACACTTACAAGGCCCTGTGTGTGTGTACACTGCATAAACTGCATTCTTTGCAAGATTTCTGTCATGTTTGTAGTTAAAATATCTAAAAATTCCTAAATCAGGAAGCTTTTTAGGTTGTTTTAAGAAAAAATATGCCATAAATAAGTGATTTTTTCCTTAAAACAAGCAAAATAATCTGTCAATGGCGTCAGACTTATGTCAAAAAGAAAAGCTAGATTATTTCCCTTACCCCATTGGTAGATTATTTAGCTTGTTTTAAACTTAATTTTGATATTATTTTCACTTAATTTTGACATGATGCTTCTTAATTTAAGAACTTTTACAGATTAATTGTTCACCTAATGAATAACCACGTGTGCTAGCAAAATAAACAATACATTATATAGATTATATTTATATAGATTATATATGTAATATATATAAGATTATATATATATTCATTCATTCATTTTCTATTCAGCTTAGTCCCTTTATTAATCCGGGGTCGCCACAGCGGAATGAACCACCAACTTATCCAGCAAGTTTTTACGCAGCGGATGCCCATCCAGCCGCAACCCATCTCTGGGAAACATCCACACAATCATTCATACACTACGGACAATTTAGCCTACCCAATTCACCTGTACCACATGTCTTTGGACTGTGGGGAAACCGGAGCATCCGAAGGAAACCCACGCGAAGGCAGAGAGAACATGCAAACTCCACACAGAAACGCCAAGTGAGCCGAGATTCGAACCAGCGACCCTGATTCTAATATTAAACACATATTTTGAGAAAATTACAGTGCCTTATGACCTTAAATGAATTAAAACCTGCAGTACAGTAGGTGACTCAATATTAGGACACTTTAAAATACCACTTGAACATCTCTTAAAAACAAATTGAAGTTAATTGTAAATTATTCACTCAAAAAATATTTATTGTTGCTGCTTGTTTGAAAAACTTATGTAAAATGAAATGAATCAACACAATTTTTGAGCTTTTTTGGGACAGAAATAATTATTTTATGTTCAGTCAACTTAAATTTGTAAATATTAATAATAATAATAATATTAATAATAAGTTAATTTAATGGCTGCATGGTGGTGCAGTGGGCAGCACATTCACCTCACAGCAAGAAGGTCACTGGTTTGAGCCTCGGCTGGGTCAGTTGGCATTTCTGTGTGGAGTTTGCATTTTCTCCCCGTGTTCACGTGGGTTTCCTCAGGGTGCTCCGGTTTCCCCAACAAGTCCAAAAACATGTAGTATGGGTAAGCTGAAATTGTCCATAGTGTGTGTGTGTGAATGAGTGTGTATGGATGTTTCCCAGTAATGGTTTGCCGCTGGAAGGGCATCTGCGGCATAAACATATGCTGGATAAGTTGGCGGTTCATTCCGCTGTGACGACCCTAGATTAATAAAGGGACTAAGCCGACAAGAAAATAAATGAAGATATTATGAGTAACCCAGCATTTTGTACAGTGTTGTCACTTTAGTTATTGTCCTTACCGTCCTGATGGTCACTAGGTAAGAAACACTGTGAATCCTACCTGGAATGTGACAGGCTGATAGATGTCAGACAGGCGAAACTGCTTCAGGAAGCGTTCATCCTCGCTCCAGAAAAGCCGGATATCCGGGATACCGAACAGAACCATAGCCAATCTCTCCAGCCCCAGACCAAACGCCCAGCCCATCTTATTATCAGCACCAGCTGCAGAAGACAAGAAAAACACTGCACTTCATCAAGCGATTCTCAGAGTGTGACAATAATAACGACTGCAACTAGACGAATCCTAAAAAACTCAAGATTCTTTCATTGAGCTTCAGACCGAGCTTTCAGGATATGAAAATAAAACCTTTAAGTCGACATGAAATCAAAACCCAGCTTTCTAAAGGAATGTTTCTGATCATGTTGTGCACGAGTGTCCTCTATTTATTTCCCCTGACAACATGGCTGCATTTTAATATATCACTGCCTGCTTCCAAATACTTTGATCAATGAATATTCAGCTACACTGTTAAACAAACCAAGATGATAACAATAAATTTCTTAAAAGACTTAATTAATCTAAATATGATGTTATTATGCAGTAATGTGGATGCTGTAATATCGATATAAAGCATGAAACTCTATAGCAGTGGAAGGGAACCTATGGCTCGCAAGCCACATGTGGCTCTTCAACCAAAGGTACGTGGCTCTCCAGCTGTCTCCCTTTAATAATATTTTACAGTTTAAAAAATTACAACCATCACTAGAAATCAGTTTCCTTTTGAAGACACAATTACAATTTTTACATTTCGACCAATGCACATGTGCGGTTCTGTGGATAAAATTGAATCGCGACACCAATCTACAGTAGGGCAAATGCGTGTGCGTGGTTACCATAAAAATATAAGTTGTTTTGCCCTTTATTACTCAATAACAGTAAAATATTATTGTTTGTTCTTTAAAACTTTCAAAAATTATTATAATAACAATACTTTGTTGTTTAAAACTAGCCAAAATGCTCGTCACATACTTTATTATGAATTATTTGAAGTGTAATTTTTTTAAAGTAGTAAAATGTTTGTAGTATAGTAGCTCATTTACCAGAAATTTAATTGTCCTTTCTTCATTGAACTTGCTCAACACGTGTGGCTTCATATTTGTTTGTTTTTAGTTGTGAATGAGCATATACAGTATAAAGGTTTTGTTTAAACCTGTATTATTAATAGTAGTAGTATATATTGGGGTGCATATACAGTTGAAGTCAGAATTATTAACTCCTCTTTGAATTTTTTTCTTTTTAAAATATGTCAGAAATTATGTTTAACAGAGCAAGGAAGTGTTCACAGTATGTCTGATAATATATTTTTTCTTATTTGTTTTATTTCGGCTAGAATAAAAGCATTTTTTAACTCCATTTTAAGGTCAAAATTTTTAGCCCCTTTAAGCTATATTTTTTTTGATAGTCTACAGAACAAACTATCGCTATACTATAACTTGCCTAATTACCCTGACCTGCCCAGTTAACCTAATTAACCTAGTTAACCCTTTAAATGTCACTTTAAGCTGTATAGAAGTGTCCTGAAAAATGTCTAGTTGTCACACAACCAGCGATCGCTTCCCAGAGGATCGCTGGTTCTCACACAAACTCTCATGACTACATTTCCGCATTTCCCAGGACTACATTTTCACACATGCACTGCTCCCAAACACGCACGCCTGCTCATTCATCTATCCTGATTGCAATCACCAGCTGGACCTTGTTCACAGACTGATATCACTCCATTCATAAGCCACTCTCTCACGCTACCAGTTGGCCGAGTCTTGTTTACCCAGTGTGACATTACAACGCGTTTCCCTGTCTTGTTTCTCCGTGTCTCGATCCTAGCCTTGTACCCTTGTTATCCTGTTTAGCCGCCTACCTTTCGACCTTTAGCCTGTTTAACGTTTATGATTCTGGACTGCCTATATATACCTGTTCGCACCTGATGACCACTGCTTCCCTGACATTGAATAAACCTGCATATTGGATCTTACCTCCTGTTGTCTCCTGTCACTCCACCCCAGTCGGTAACACTAGTGTAATATTATTTACTGTCATCATGACAAAGATAAAATAAATCAGTTATTAGAGATGAGTTTTTAAACTATTTTGATTAGAAATGTGCTAAAGAAATCTGCTCTGCGTTAAACCGAAATTGGGGAAAAAAATAAACAGGGGGGCTAATAATTCTGACTTCAACTGTATGAGTATATATACCCTAATGGATCTTTACAAAAATGCATTTGCCAAAAATATCAGAAATGGCTCTTTGCTGAAAAAAGGTTCCTGATCCCTGCTCTATAGGATGCACAGGCTAATAGGTCCTAATATAAGCCCAACTTCAATAGCGTTATATACAGATGTCACAGTCGGCTGCTCAAACATATGACTCATTCAGGTGAATGTTCAGGTGATATTTCCATTAGCTACGCCTACGCTAAATGTGTTCGGTTGCATCAGTAACTAATAATATCGTATGTGAACACGTCTTTTAAATATGCTGAACGAGTCATTAATGATCACATAGGCTGTGTTTCATTTAGTTCACTCTCTCATATCTATTTATATGTTGGTGTTTGACTTTAGAGATGGCAAGAAGCGTCATTGTTAAAACGGTTTGGAATTACCTACAAGACTGTGGCAATGACAGTATCAAAGTTTATGTGTGCTTGCTTATGTGGTCTGAAATATCTGCTATGTACAGAAGAACACCTACAGTAGTTTGGGGTATTAGTGCTAAACTGGTCGGTTAAGTCATTCGGAGGGGGAGCCCAGGCACATACAAATAGTGAAATATGCTATGTTTTGGAGATAGTCCTGCTTTTTATTGGAAGGTGTTTAGTTCAATCCTAATGTTTTATGACTAACATCTCAATCATCTCATGTCTATATACAGTGCATCCGGAAAGTATTAATAGCGCTTCACTTTTTCCACATGTTTTTATGTTACAGCCATATTCCAGAATTGATTAAATTAATTGGTTTCCTCAACATTCTACACACGATACCTCATAATAATTAATTAATAATTAAAAAATTATTAAAAATAAAAAAGCTGAAGAATCTCATGTACATCAGTATCCACAGCCTTTGGTGTGAAGCTCTAAATTGAGCTCAGGTACATTCTGTCTCCACTGATCATTCTTGAGCAGAGTTTCAGCAGCTTCATTGAAGTTCATGTGCTCAATTCAGCTGATTGGACATGATTTGAAAAGGCATACACCTGTCTATATAAGGTCCCAGGGTTGACAGTGCATGTCAAAGCACAAACCAAGCATGAAGACAAAGGAATTGTCTGAAGACCTCCGAGACAGGATTGTCTTGAGGCTCAAGGCTGGGGAAGCTAACAGAAACATTTCTGCTGCTCTGAAAGTTCCAATGAGCACAGCGGCCTCCATCATCCGTAAGTGGAAGATGTTTACCCACCAGGACTCTTCCTAGAGCTGGCCGGCCATCTAAGCTGAGTGATCAGGGGAGAAGAGTCTGGGAGTCAGGGAGGTGATCAATAACCCGATGGTCACTCTGTCTGAGCTCCAGTGTTCTTCTGTGGAGAGAGGAAAACCTTACGGAAGGACAACCATCTGTGCAGCAATCCACCAATCAGGCCTGTATGGTTGGGTGGCCAGACTGAAGCCAGTCCCCTCCTGGAATTTGCCAAAGGCATCTGAAGGACTCTCAGACCATAAGAAACTAAATTCTCTCATCTGATGAGCCTCAAATTAAACTCTTTGGAGTGAACGCCAGGCGTTACGTTTGGAGAAAAGCAGAGAGCGCTCATCACCAGGCTAAAAGCATCCCTACAGTGAAGCATGGTGGTGGCAGCATCATGCTGTGGGGATGTTCTTCAGCAGCTGGAACTGGAGGACTAGTCAGGATAGAGGGAACGATGAATGCAGCACTTCAGTCAAGTATGTCTAAACAAATAGAATGTCTTGCCAAAGGTATTTCACATCGGCTTCAGCTGACATGACAGCATTAAATTAATTTAATTGTCTTTTAAGCTAAATTGGCATCTGTCGTTGATTGACAGTCGGTGTCAGCGTGTGTCAGCGCTGGAAATAGTGCTGCTATTTCTGATGTGATTACACTCATTACCAATTTTTATTTGCTTTGCAACCCCGCGTGACCTACGCTGACTGGAAGAGTGAACAAACAGAATTTTCTGCAGATTTTCCCTCTCTCGCAATCTCTCTCCCTGGCGTCACCATTTAACCCAGTGAGGCATTGCTTCAGACGTGGAGAAATGTGCTTTATATGTTAATGAAGGGAATGCTCAGGGGTCAAAGCGTTCAGCCAGACGGGACAGGAACAGGAATAAATCTCACCTTCAGACGTACAAATCAATCAACTCTCCCTTTCACTCCCAAGTGGAGACATTAACGATTCCCATGTCTCTCAAGAGGGCCGGATTAAAGTTTTGTTTCAAATAATCATTTCACCGATGGCAAAGAAAAATAATAACACTATATGATAAAAACTGTTCATTTTAATTGTCTCCAAGCTTGAATAAGCGTGACTTGATTTGAGAGGAAGTTTGAATTTCATTTAAATACATGATTTCTCTAAAGAAAATGCTGAGTTTTGGCAGTGAAAAGTTGATAGGATGTTGTTAAGCGGTCATTTATTTTTTACTGACGCAAGTCAACAGTTGAATTTGTTGTTGTCTAAGCATGGATTAAAAAATGACCTCCTTCTGAGAAGGTTACACAATATCTATTAATCTCTGGGTCAGAAATAAGCATGGCATGTGGCAAAAACCCCATTAAAACATTTATATCAAGTCTCAAGTTTTCATTGGCAGCCTTACATTTGGATGTGGATGTCACATCTGATTTTACTCTACATATTTGGTCATATTTTAATTTAAGGTGTCTTCATTACAGAGTAACTATTCACTACTAAGAGATATTAATTAAGTTTATATGTTTAAAGATGGGCAATGCAGAGACGCAGTAGTTAGTGCTGTCGCCTCACAGCAAGAAGGTTGCTGGTTTGAGTCCCAGCTAGGACAGTTGGCGTTTCTTTGTGGAGTTTGCATGTTCTCCCCACATTCGTGTGGGTTTCCTCCGGGTGCTCCGGTTTCCCCCACAAGTCCCAAGACATGCGGTACAGGTGAACTGGGTTAGCTAGATTATCCATAGTGTATGAGTGTGAATGAGTGTGTATGGATGTTTCCCAGAGATGGGTTGCAGCTGAAAGGGCATCCGCTACGTAAAACATGTGCTGGAGAAGTTGGCGGTTCATTCCGTTGTGGCGACCCCAGATTAATTAAGGGACTAAGCTGAAAAGAAAATGAATGACTGAATGTTTAAAGTTGGGGTGGTGCAGTGGGTAGCAATGTCACCTCACAAGAAGGTTGCTGATTTAAGCCTTGGCTGGGTCAGTTTGCATTTCCGTGTGGAGTTTGCATGTTCTCCTCATGTTGGTGTGGGTTTTTCTCCAGTTTCCCCCACAGTCCAAACACATGCGCTATAGGTGAATTGGGTAAGCTAGATTGGCCATAGCGTATATGTGTGAATGAGGGTGTATGGGTGTTTCCCAGTGATGGGTTGCGGCTGTAAGGGCATCCGCTGAGTAGAAGATATTCTAGATACGATGAAAAATTCACGCCGGAAAACATGAAGCTCTGCAGCCTTTCAGTTCTCGTAAATCTTTGATCAAAATCTTATCTTCATTTGAAAACACTGAAGCCAAACACAGCTAAAAACAAACACGTCTTCATTACACCATCATCACGTCATCACCAAGGAAAGTAAATAAAAGGATTATTCTAATGCACAGATTGCGCTGTTATTCCTGTACCAAATACTTTTAAGTATACTTTTAAGTATTTTGTAGTATTTTCAAATTGCTAGGGTATTTTTTTATAGATTCAGTCCAAGATTTAGCACAGGGATTTAGTGTGAGAAGTAAATATGTTATATCACCAAATTATGATTTTACTATTTTTTATATGTCTGAAGTATCTGAATCTTGTATACTAAACATTTTAAGTCAACTCAGGAGTTCTAGAGCTAAAGATGCCTTTGAATGTGACTCAGCATTTTTTTTAAATGTATGCTATAATGTTTTTAGTCCAGCTTTAACTCACATTGTTAATTAATCAATAAGACAAACTAATGTTCCAAGTGCCTGGAAGTCAGCAGTAATAACACCCATATTTAAGACTGGTGATCCTGCTAATCTTGTTAATTATATGCCAGTATTTTACCACTTGCCTCTGAAGTAATTGAAAAGGTTGTTTGTAATCAGCTGGTAGAGCATTTAAATTTAGATACATTTTTGTTAAATTCAATGCGGTCTGGATTTACAGCACATCATTTAACGGAGACCGCAAACTGTTACTTTACTGAACAAATTTAACCCACTCTAGATAGGGGTGGAGTTTTTGGTGCTGTCTTTCTAGATTTTAAAAAGGCCTTTGATAATGTTAACCACAATGTACTTTTATCTAAATGATCAAGGTTTAATTTTTCTGTTAATGCATTATCATGGATGGAGTCATATTTAAAATCGAGAAAACAGTGTACAAGAATTTATGGCGCATACTCACCATTCACCAATTGTATTGTTTTTTACTGTTAAACTTGTTACGACGTCTTGCCCAGGGACTACAGATGTAAATTAGCTTTATAGCTAACTCTGGCACAACACGTCATGTTGTACATTGTCCCTGTATAAAAAAAAAATTAAGTCATTCTTATGATTTTGTATGATATATTATTGCTTGGCTTTCTTTGAGACATGGTGTATATTAAGTAGACAGAACATGTGTAAGAAGGACACCATTAAAGAGAACTATTATCTCTAGAGTGTATGTGTTTCAGCACAAAATACCACACAGATATTGTTTTATTACCCTTTTAGGCTTTGATCCTAATTGTGGTGTTTTGGTGTCTGTCGCTTTAAATTCAAATGAGATTGTGCTCTTTTCAGAAGAGGGCGGAGCTACAAATGCCTGTGTGTCAGCTTAGTGGTAGATTCAAAAACAAGACTACCCACATATGCTAATGAAATAGTGGCTAGTGGGCGGGGCTTTCCCCCTTTAATGACAGGTATAAAGAGAGAATGTCAATCAAAGTGTTTCTGCAGACTGTTTTTACCAAGTGAGATTATAACCAGGGCTTTACATTAACACCCGCCAACCTGCCAAATGCGGGTAGATTTCAGTTCTGGCAGGTTAGACAGACACCTCCACTAGCCACTTTGGCTGGTTGTAAATCTCCAAGGTTCAACAATAAGCATGGCCCAATATTCGGGCAAATGTGATCTTAGAATCGAGAAGCAGCACGACTGACAAAAATAACTGTTTGAGCGAGCAAAACAGAAAAAAAGAAGGTAAATACCGAACGAGAGGATGATCACTCGTGCGCATAGGTGATGTGATGTGATGTGCGCGACTGTTAAAAAGCAAACGCGCTTAGAAAAAGAAAAAGCCTAGAGAAAGCACAACTGGTGTGATCGGTTCCCTTTGAAATAGACTAGACTAAGAGCGATGATTGTTCACTCACAGACAATCCTGCTGCTTCCAAGAGCTCAACAACATAAAAAAAATACACATTGTTCTGTAAGCACCAGCGGTCACTGCTTTCATTTTAATTATTCTTTGAACAGATTATTAAAAGGCCTATATTAACTGTGTGCACGTGAACATCCTTTAATTATCAAACACAGTATGTTTCACCTGCTTTCTTATATATATATATATATATATATATATATATATATATATATATATATATATATATATATATATATATATATATATATATATTTATATATATATATATATATATATATATATATATATATATATATATATATATATATATATATATATATATATATATTTTACATTAACATTGCTTTAATGGGAGATTACTCCCCGTTTATGTGTAGTTAACTGGTGATCTGGCACTTTTAGCCAGGCAGATTACTGCGCATCTTTTAGATACATGACAATAATTCTTTTTTTTTTATGTATTTTTTTTTAAAGAAAAGTTTTGTTGAATTTTTTTGTGCACCTATACAGCTGTTTTCCTGGTTTTGGCACATTAAAAATTGAGGAGAAGAAATACTTATTTGGTGTGGTCAGGGATAAATTTGGCAAATCCTTAATTTTGAGCCCTAAAAAGTCATGTGAAATGAAAACTGATTGCATTGTGACACAAACCATTTGCTCATGCACACTGAGCAAGCTAATACACAATCCACACAAGAAGTTAAATAAGGGAGGAGGCATGTGGACATAACACAACATCTAAACTAAGTCATTTTAGCAAGCCAAAGTCAAACTTATGCATATAAAGATATTTTCCCAACAAGAAAAGTGTGGCTAGTGAAAATGGCGAGTGGCTAGTAATGTTGGAAATCTACTAGCCACAGTGGCTGGTGATCAAATATAATCAATAATGTTTTACCATTAGAGGCTGGTGATATTCACACAATGTTGCCACACAACTGTGTTTCAACCCCTTATAAATATGAAAGTAGATCAGTAGCAATACTCGAGAGCTTGCAAATGTAAATGTGAGCACTTGTGATAAGAATATTTGTATGTGTAGGTTGAAATGTACACTTACAGCTCTGATGTGAACAGCTGAAATCCTCGATTTGCACACACACACAACAATCCACACACTTGTGTTTTGAATTGGAAGTTGCAGATTAATAGTTGTGTATTTGTAAAATGTCATTCACAAATACAAAGTGACAGACACACGTGTGCACGGCAAATTTGACTGCATCTTTGCTCTACAACCACAGGTCGGCACTCACAACCTCTCAGATTCGTCAGTACAACTACAAATCTCCCGCGCTCTGACTTTTGCTACACATCTCCCGCGATCTCTGTAGCAGAACTCATCTGTGCACTCGCAGATGCAGAGGCGTGAGCAGCGCGGGGCGGGGGAGGGGCGGGGCTGGTGTAAAGCTGTTTCATTGGCTGAAGCTTAACCAATGAACAATGCCAGCAGCCAACAGGACTGAGGTGCAAAATAATCATTTGCCACGATTATTTTATTATTTAGGGTTTATTTAAACTATTTTTTGAAAAGATTTTTGTTAAATATCATTAATTCTACTGTAATGTACATACCAGTAAAAGAGCAGCAAAGCCAGTTTATTGGCTACAGCCAGCCAATGAGATGGGGCGTTTCTGTTTGTCAGCACACAGGGCAGCTCACGTTGTTGGAGGCCTCGAGCAATCAGAGGGTAAGTTATGATTTTTAATAATTATCTATATGTTCAATACTGTTAGCTAAGCTAAGGACTGTGCTGGGTGCTTCTCTTGTTTGTTTTTTATATAAGAAACAGTTATGAGTTATCTAGGAGCTGCTTTCAATCATGTTATATGGTTCTAAAGATACGATTCAACCCACATGAAATAAGAAGTTGTAATAGTATTTATAGTAAACAATATTACGTTTTTGAACCATACTAACTATAATAAACTGTATTATACTGTATATATTGCAGTATCTACAACTTTGTTAATGAATGCAACAGCACACTGTAGTATTAACTAGCATGAACTTTAATAAATTGAAGTATATATATATCTATATATATATATATATATATATATATATATATATATATATATATATATATATATAGCTTAAATTTGAAAAAATTGAAATATAGCTATCTGTTTAAAACTAAACATTCTAATGCCATTTATTATGCAAATATCAAGTTGAAACAAATCTGTTAAGAACACGTATTTATATGTAAAACCTAATACATTTTAAAGCAGTTTCATTTCTTTCTAATTTATACATCTACATGCATTACATCTGATTTAGGTCCACAACTTGCATCCTTCAACATGATATGTGTGTTCAAAGGAAGAGCAACTAGGTGAGGGAGACAGTGTCCATCGCTCAGCTGAGGGTCCACTTTGAGCATCTCATCTGCAGGGTTAAGCAACATAAGCTGAACAGTCATCATCTCTCTCTATTACAGCGAGCATCAACCAGCTTTACACAACGGCCTGCTTTCTGACCATTAGTAAAGGCTTGAGCAAAGTATTAAAGAGGAGATAACATTTGATGGGTAATGATGAAGTTGGATTTACCACCTCCATCTCATTATGAACAAGGAAAAACCCTGAAATATTTCAATACAAGTAACTAGACATTTGCACTGCACTTATTTGGACTGTAAATTTTATTTGACAAATTACATTCCCTTACAGAACAGGTGTCAAACTCAGTTCCTGGAGGGCTGCAGCTTTGCAAAGTTTAGTTCTAACCCTAATTAAACACACCTGATCAAACTAATTGAGTCCTTCAGGTTTGTTTGAAACTTTCACTTAAGTGTGTTGAAGCAGGGTTTCAACTAAAAACGTGCAGGGTTACGGGCCTTCAGGAACTGAGTTTGACACCCCTGCTTTACAGTAAAGTGTAAAAATACTACATTAAACAATTATCAAAATAAAAGTTGTGTGTGTGGGTGAGTGTGTGTTTTGTTCAAATCTGTAGTCATCTTGGCAGGTAAAAAGAAAAAATAAAGTCGGCTTCCTCTTGAACGATCTGAATCATTTTGAAGTGTTTGTAGATGAGCTGGATCCTCATGTCATCTTTAGCATAAATAACATCCTATTCAAGCTATGCAGCTTCTCTGAGTTCCTCATTGACTTGAAACACGCTGATCTCTCCTGTCACTCCATCCTTACAGGAAACTGAGAAATAACCTATAGTTAGTAACGTTCATAATTAAAAAAGTGATATAAAGGACACACTGTACACAAACATGTAAATAGATAGATGGATAGATAGACATGATGCAGGTTATAATAACCAAAACCGGTATGATCTGTAAGAAACTGAAACGCCTAGTGTTATTTTTAATTGCTATTAATGTGTGTGTGTGTGTGTGTGTAAATATACTTCAATTTATTAAAGTTCATGCTAGTTAATACTACAGTGTGCTGTTGCATTCATTAACAAAGTTGTAGATACTGCAATATATACAGTATAATACAGTTTATTATAGTTAGTATGGTTCAAAAACGTAATATTGTTTACTATAAATGCTATTACAACTTATTACATGTGGGTTGAATCGTATCTTTAGAACCATATAACATGATTGAAAGCAGCTCCTAGATAACTCAAAACTGTTTCTTATATAAAAAACAAACAAGAGAAGCACCCAGCACAGTCCTTAGCTTAGCTAACAGTATTGAACATATAGATAATTATTAAAAAATCATAACTTACCCTCTGATTGCTCGAGGCCTCCAACAAGCTGCCCTGTGTGCTGACAAACAGAAACGCCCCATCTCATTGGCTGGCTGTAGCCAATAAACTGGTTTTGCTGCTCTTTTACTGGTATGTACATTACCACAGAATTTATGATTTTTAACAAAAATCTCTTCAGAAAAGAGTTTAAATAAACCCTAAATAATAAAATAATCGTGGCAAATGATTATTTTGCACCTCAGTCCTGTTGGCTGCTGGCATTGTTCATTGGTCAGGCTTCAGCCAATGAAACAGCTTTACACCAGCCCCGCCCCTCCCCCGCCCCGCGCTGCTCACGCCTCTGCATCTGCGAGTGCACAGATGAGTTCTGCTACAGAGATCGCGGGAGATGTGTAGCAAAAGTCAGAGCGCGGGAGATTTGTAGTTGTACTGACGAATCTGAGAGGTTGTGAGTGCCGACCTGTGGTTGTAGAGCAAAGATGCAGTCAAATTTGCCGTGCACACGTGTGTCTGTCACTTTGTATTTGTGAATGACATTTTACAAATACACAACTATTAATCTGCAACTTCGAATTTAAAACACAAGTGTGTGGATTGTTGTGTGTGTGTGCAAATCGAGGATTTCAGCTGTTCACATCAGAGCTGTAAGTGTACATTTCAACCTACACATACAAATATTCTTATCACAAGTGCTCACATTTACATTTGCAAGCTCTCGAGTTTCGCAACTGAATTACCTTTATATATAAACCCCTTATAAAAGGGTCCCTTTAAAATGAAATGTTTTGTTGCTGAACTCGCTGACTGACTTCTTGCATATTCTCTCTTCATAAATAATAAAGTGGAGATATTCATGCCTCTGTTTAGCCCGCTTCAGTGATTATAATGGGAATTGTGCTTGACTAACATAATAAACTGACACATTTCGTCTGTGGAGAAAATTATTGCTAAAGTAACAACAAATCAACACATTAAAATAATAAAAATAGACAAAAACGTTTGCTGACTATTAAATCACCATCGAATGATTTCTGCTGGGCTCCACACAATTCCCTCATGCTGTCCCAACACAAATCCATTAAGTTGCTTTCATTGCTTTGAGAAATTGAACATTAAATTAAACAAAAGTTGTGCCCTTTAAAAAAAAAAAAGTGTAAGAATTGTGTTAATTCAGCTCATTTGAAAAGAGTAGTTTGAACAAACAGCAATAGTCTTTTTTTGAGTGAGGAAAACTGCTGGAGTTATGAGATGTACTGTATGAAGCTTACAGAGCCAATGAGAAGCATACTCACTGACCTGAAGGATTATAACTAGTGCTGCACGATTAATCATATCGCAATTGCGATGTCAGCCTATGCGATTACATATCAGCATATCTATATTTATATTAAATAAACGAATGCATTTGTGGACGGGTCCCACTTTATATTAAGTGTCCTTAACTACTATGTACTTACATCAAAAAAATAAATACATTGTACTTACTGTGTTCATGATGTATTTGAGAACACGAGTTGGGATAGAGATTGGGTTATAGACAGGTTTGGTGGTGTGGGTTGGTTTAAGGGTGGGTTAAGGTGTAAGGGATGGTCAACAGTGTATTTACAAATGTAATTACAAAAGTTAATTACAGATGTAATTACAGGGTTTAACACTAAGGATTTTTTCTACTGATCCATTCGGGCCAGTGGTTTAGGTTTTTACTTGCCCTGCAAAAATTTTTACTGCCCCCACCAAAAAAAAAAAAAAAAGAAGGTAACACTTTTTTTTGCCAAATATTTTAAATAATGTCAAAAATAACGTCTGTAAATCTAGCATTTCAAAAGTTAATAAATGGTTAATGAGCAAAATTCTTAGTGTTATGCAAACAAAACATCAAACATCATCAGGGAAACGGTTTGAATTTCCGCTTAGTAAAAAAACAGAGTGCCATTTGGGACGCCACTACACACATATACTATACTGTTAGTGCATAATAGTGCATAAGTGCATAATAGTGCATAGTGTGCCATTTGAGACGCAGCTTAGGTTATGGGGAAAACAGCATGCTCAAAACATCACGGACGAACGGAAAAGCAATATAGTGTCTACGACATCACAGAGAGGATAGCATTTAAAGACTTAAAAGCACAAACTTAAAATGCACGCAATTGACAAAAAGTGACAGGCAAATTAAACTTTAGTGACAAGGCAGCACTGTCCTAATCGGGCCAGTAATGATCCTGACTACTGTCCCAAGTGTCTCTCACGCTGGCCCTGGGCCACCGGGCAGTCCTTATTGTTGAGCCCTGAATTACATACATGTATTTAATCAAGCATAAGTACACAGTAAATACATGCATTTACACAATAAGTACATTGTAACAAACTATTAAGCCCAGTGCAGGTACATATTAGTTTAGGCCACTTAATATAAAGTGGGACCAGAGGACGTAACAAGACATTCATCAGGATATCGGACACTGAGCAGAAAGAGGTACAGTGCAAAATTTGCCAAACTAAAATTGCTACATCATGTGGCAACACGACAAATTTATATCAGCACCTGAAGCAACACAGAAAAGTTTGATGAATGCATGGCGAAAAAAGCCAAGAGTAGTAATGTAAAAATATTTTTAAAAAGTGGGTATTTGTTTTATTTATCTGTACACTTGACTTTTTGAATTTCATTTTAAAGTTAATTTAATGTAATATAAATCAGTAATGTAAAGATGTTACTGTTATTTTTAGTTGTTGCTAGATTGCACTCTAAACTGTATCTCAGTTGAAAAATACAAATTTCAGCATTATTAGTAATCTGTGTGTGCATTTTCTTGATTACAAGCAAGTTGAGTCATACCACTTGTTTATCGTATCGTAATCGTAAATCGCAATTTTGACCTTAATAATTGCAATGTGATGTTTTTCCCAAATCGTACAGCCTTAAATTCCTAATTATAACACACACGCACGCACGCACACACACACACACACACACACTTTAGCCTGCAGATTCAATAAAGTACGTCAGAATGATTTTTGTCAAGTGTTTTGGCTCTACGGGATTTTTCTGTGTCAATGTTGGAGGTGTTCTTCATGAGTGTATCATGAACGCAGTCCGACTGAATCGGCTCTACGATTACAGGCTGATGATGAAGATGATGATGAAGCAGGACTGCAGTGGAGCCGCTCTGCAGGATTGATGCTTCGCCTGATTGCTATCAGTCGTCTGTCAGAGGACATCAGCAGCACATCCACAGAGATAAAAGAGGAGAGTAAAGAGACAAGACACCACACACACACACACACACACACACACTGAAGAAAAGATCAGCTGATGAGTGCCAACACACACACACACACATACTGTGAGCAGCAGAGGCAGACATCAGACTGAAGCCGGCACGGACCTCCACTGATGACCTCCGGCAAACGACACACACTTCTCATCAGCCAATGGGAGGTGAGGGATTATCTGGCATCATGTCATCATCAGACCTGCAGCTTTGACTCACAGACTGACAATCACCCGTCTGCCTCTACTCCCTCCAGAACTCTTCATGCAACTAAGTTTACCTTTAGCACATTCCTGCTGTTTCTCCCATCATGCTTTGTGTACATCACGAAAGTAACTTCTAGTAAACTAATGATGAAGTGTGAAGGCTGATTACAAACTCATTTAGTTAAAAAGTAATTAATTGGACTAGAAAACAAGAGGCTTTGCTTTCTAAAAGTTGATTATTAAGGTTCCTTTAGCACATCTGTGTCAGTTCAAAATATATCAATGGTCATTTTGTTCTGGAAATCAAACCATTTATCTACTAAAACATGACTGAAGACGAAAATAATAGTTTACTTGTGAAATTTAATATTACTTGTGAAATTTTTGACATTTTTCAGATATTCTCATTTGACATTTTTTACAGTATTTATCAATGCATTCTTCTTTTATAAAAAGTCAATTCTTTTTACAATTTGGCTAAAATAATAATAACAACAACAACAATAATAATAATAATAATAATAATAATAATAAAATAATACTAATATCAATAACATCAATATTATTAAAAATAATAATATTATAATGTTTAATATAATAATAATAATAATAATAATAATAATAATATTTAGGTTTAAAATAATTTTATTATTAATAATAATAAAAAAATTATTTATGTTTATAATAATAATATTAAGGTTAATAACAATAATAATAGCAATAATGATAACAATAATAATATTTATAATGTTTAATATAATAATAATCATAATCATAATCACAATCATAATCTTAATAATAATAATAATAATAATAATAATAATAATAATAATAATAATAATAATAATAATAAAATAATACTAATATCAATAACATTAATATTATTAATAATAATAATATAATAATGTTTAATATAATAATAATAATATTTAGGTTTAACATAATAATATTATTAATAATAATAATAAAATGTATTTATGTTTATAATAATAATATTAAGGTTAATAACAATAATAATACCAATAATGATAACAATAATAATATTTATAATGTTTAATATAATAATAATCATAATAATAATAATAATAATAATAATAATAATAATAATAAAATGTTTAATATAATAATAATAATAGTAATGATGTTTAATAAAGTAATAATAATAATAATAATATTTCTAATGTTTAATATAATAATAATAATAATAATAATAATAATAATAATAATAAAATTTATGTTTATAATAATATTAACAATAACAATAATATTATTGAAAACATTTATTTATGATTTTTAGAATAGTATTATTATTATTAATATTATTACTAATAATAATAATAATAAAAAAATATTTATAATGTTTATAATAAATAAATAAATCAATAAAACTGCTAAGGTCAATATTAATAGCCCTTTAAAGAGTATTTTTTCTGATTGTCTACAGAACAAATCACAGTTGAAAAATGCCTTGCCTAATTAATCTAGCCTAGTTAAGTCGTTAAATAGTATTTTAGGCTGAATACTAGTATTTTGCAAAAGATCTAGTCAAATATTATTTTCTGTCATCATGGCAAAGATAAAAGAAACTAGTCATTATGAATAAGTTTTTAAACATCACTTTAATTAAAATTTTAAAGGGTGATTTATAACTGTCTTCAAATGTATAATGTTTTTAGCTTGTCAACATGAATTCATTATTTTATTTATTTAATGAATAAAACAAAACATGATCATTTTCACATTTTTGAAAAATAAAAGTAAACACTGTGTCATTTATTTATTTTATTTTATAAATATTTTTAAAAAATCATATAAATTTCACAGGAGGGTTAATAATTGTCTTCAACTTCATAAGATTTTTGACAATACTTTTCAACATACACTAATTCATTATATTTATTTAATTAATGACATGATCACTCACTTATTCACTTTTTTTTTTACTTATTTATTATTATTTTAGGAATTGCATTTCTGTATAAATAATATAAATTGGGTTAATTTGACCAGCAACATGAAAACTGCCCTCACAATTTTATTATAAAATAAATACCAAAGACATGTAAGCATTAAGGTCACATAAAAAT
>NC_141044.1:2705000-2720000 GCF_052040795.2 Danio rerio
TGGGTGTGTAATGAAGTGCTGGTGTTTCTGTGTGTCGATACAGGAGACTTCAACATCAGTCCAGGGTGAGAGGATTTAAAAGCTTTTGGGTGGAAAACAGCACTGGGGTTCTGCTGAATATGTACACTGAAATAAATGAATCATTGGATTTACTACGTATTTTTAAGGTTGCAAACAATTTATATGGGCTGAATTGAAATATAGAATTGTTTGTTTTATTCAGCCCATATAAATTTTTTGCAAACACCTTTTTCAACTTTGGTTTTTATTGATTTTAATTATACTACAAAGCCCAGCAAACAGTACAGAGTATTAACTTATATGATATTTGTGTTGTTCAGACAAAGTATGAGAGCGCACCGTGACACATGCAACTATTTAATAAACCCTGCTTATTTATTAACCTCACTTCGTCTCCTGCTTCTGCTCTTCTCTGGCTTCCTTCCACAGTCAACTGCTATATTGATAGTAGACGGTTAATTCAGGTGAATACTGGTTAACAGGTTTGGGTATTGGAAATTCCGCTTACTTGTTGTCCAAATACCTGAAGAAACTGACATTTTCTGACAAGATCTGGCATCCGGGGCTGGATCTTGTTTATCTATCGTGGAGACTGTGATCTAACATAGTAATATGAATGCTCAATATCTGAATTATTATCGACTACCTTTGTTTTATATAGTACTTTATACAACAGATTCCTCAAAATGGACAGTTCACCCCAAAACCAAAACTCATTTACTCACTATACATGTTCTCAGCCAGTTTAAGTACCTTTCTTCTGTTGAAAACCAGGGAAGATATTTTGAAGAATGTTGGAAACCTGTAACCACTGACTTCCATAGTAGGAAAACAATTACTATGGAGGTCAAAAATATCTTATTTTTTGTTCAACAGAAGAAAAAAAAAAGAGTAAATGATGACAGAATGACAACGTTAGAACGATAAACCGACAGAACGATTAATACATAGGGTAAATGATTAAAAAAATAGATAAAAGGATAGATAGATAGAACGATGATAGATTGAACTATATAGAATGATGATAGAGTGATAGATGGAATGAAAGAGAGATAGATAAAACAATAGAATGGTAGAACTATAGATAGAATTATTGAGCGATAGACAGAATGATAGATTCATAGACTGGTAGAGCGATAGAATTATAGATAAAATGCAACATAGCATTTAAAGATAGATTGATAGATAGACAGAAAAACAGATAGAACCACTAAGATGGATGGATGAGAAATTAAAATTAATTTTTTAATGTCTTGTTTTTGTATAGTTATTTTTATTCTTGTTTTATTTTTTTGTATTTTTTATATTTTTGTATTATTTTATTTTGTTTTTACATTTTATATTTAGTTATTTTCTATTTAATTTTCTATTATTTGATTTTAATTGTATATTTTTTTTTGTTTTATTTAATTTAATAACTTTGTTCTTATTTGTTTTATATTATTTATTTACATTTTATATTTCTGTTTTGTTTTATTTTGTATTTTGTTTTATTGGACGGACGGACGGACGGACGGACGGACGGACGGACGGACGGACGGACGGACGGACGGACGGACGGACGGACGGACGGACGGACGGACGGACGGACGGACGGACGGACGGACGGACGGACGGACGGACGGACGGACGGACGGACGGACGGACGGACAGACAGACAGACAGACAGACAGACAGACAGACAGACAGACAGACAGACAGACAGACAGACAGACAGACAGACAGACAGATAGATAGATAGATAGATAGATAGATAGATAGATAGATAGATAGATAGATAGACAGAAGGATAGATAGAATGAATGACAAATAGACAGAACAACAGATAGACAGACAGACAGACAGACAGACAGAGAGATGGATGGATGGATGGATGGATGGATGGATGGATGGATGGATGGATGGATAGAACGATAGATAGGACCACAGATGGAACGACAGAAAGCCAGACAGACAGCAATGTAAGTTTCCTGTCAGGTTTGATCAGGCTGTGATTTCTCACCTGAGAGCTCCAGATTCAGATTTATGTCCTGCACTAGCGCAGGTGTCTCTCACTATATCTGTATATATGAGCTCAATATCAGCACTCAACAAATCAACCTGGAGCTGCGCAGACCTCAAACCCAGAGAAGAAAAGGGCGCATTTCTGAATGCTCTAACAACACAGATGACTTCAGTAGCGCATGTGTTTTTTTGAGGCAGATGATGAGAGGCCTTTGTTTGGGCTGTCCCAGGATCAGGCTTCAGACGGCAGTGATTAGGTCACTGGAGAAGCCCAGAGGAGGCTGTGGGCCGGCTGGATCTCCCTGGTGCAGGGGTCAGTCCGGCTCATAATGAAAGCACCATACAGTCATGTGTGGCACAGAATACAAAGAACACCACAGAGGCGACTGGAATCAAAAGCAGGACATTCATCGGTGCGCTGGAAATAAAAAGTGTAGGATAACGCTCCTAATTTACTGATAATTAAATAATTATTTGAATCAACACTGGAACTACAAGAATATACCACACCATTTACTGTTGAGAATTTTTAGCCCTCCTGAATTATTAGCTACACTGTATATTTAATATAAATAACAGAGAGAAGATTTTTCAACACATTTGTACAATAGTTTTAATAACTCATAACTGGTTTATTTTATCTCTGCCATGATGACAGCACATAATAATTGACTAGATATTTTAAGAACTACTACTAATCAGCTTAAATTGACATTTAAAGGCTTAACTAGGTTAATTAGGGTAAAGTTAGGGTAATTAGGCAAGTCATTGTATACTGTAGACAATCCAAAACAAATATTGCTTAAGGGGGCTAATAATATTTACCTTAAAATTATTATTATTTTTTTTTATTAAATACTATTAAATACTTTTGAAGCCAAAATAAAATAAATAAAAGTTTCTCCAGAAGAAAAAATATTATAGGGAATACTTTGAAAAATTCCCTGCTCTGTTGTGATTATGATCATTGTCATATAAGATTTCCTATATTGTCATATTTACATTCAAAGCTTCAACTGAGAAATTAAAATCAATCTTTTAATGTCTTATTTTTGTTTTGTTTTTTATTTTTGTTTTATTTTATTAATTTTTAAAATATTTTTGTTTTATTTTATATTTATTTTGTTTTTACATTTTATATTTAGTTATTTTCTATTTTATCTTCTATTATTCTATTTTAATTTTATATTTTTTGTTTTGTTTTATTTAATTTAATAATTTTGTTCTTATTTGTTTTATATTATTTATTTAAATTTTATATTTCTGTTTTGTTTTATTTTGTATTTTGTTTTATTATATTATATTTTTATATTTAATATTTAGTTTTATTTCAATTTTATTTTATTTAATATATTTCATTTATTTTATTACATATTTGAATATATATTTTACTTTTATTTCATTCTATTTTATTTTATGAGAATGTTAAGAATTGTAGTAGTAGCTGAGACTAGAACAGTGTGGATTGTGTGTCTGAGAATGAACATGTCATAGTGAGTGTTGGGGTTTCTGGTCTCCAGACAGCTGCCGCAATGGGACCAGAGAGCAGCCAGACAAAGCCAGCACACGCTAATTAAGACGTAATCAGTTACTAAATGAACCAAGCATGCTAATATTTCTGTTTATATCCATATGAGCTTTGGGTTGCCATCTCAGAGATGCAACTATTAATTAAATATACAGTTATAGCCAGAATTATCGCCTTTATACTTTTTCCCCATTTATTTTTTAATGAAAAGAAGATTTTTTTGAACACATTTCTAATCATAATAGTTTTAATAACTCATTTCTAATCACTGATTTCTTTTATCTTTGCCTTATGATATTTTTAAAGACAGTAGTATTCAGCTTATGCCTGGTTTCCAATAAGTGGTACAGTACTGTAAAGTAGGGGTCACCTTTATTAGGTTTGTGTCTCAACTGCCAAATGCTACCAATTGTACCCTTTTGCTATGCATGGTGTACGACAAAGTTGCAGTCAATGTCATTCTTGCTTGAAGGTCACAAATCATTCGAGAAGCACAATTTTAAACATTGATTTCTATCAGTGTATGTACATCAGTGCCGCAAGTCAGCAGCTGTCCGCAGCGCCCAGCTTCAACCCAGGACACTGTTCTTATTTCTGCCGCGTCACAAAGCGTCATCTGAATAGTTTTATATTAAATAACAAGCGAATGTACACGTCTGGTGTGCACTTCCAACTGTCATGAGTGCATCCGGTGTGCGACCTGCTGTACAGTGTCTCAAATGTTACCAATTTACAAATAAAAAATACCCAAAACTTACATTTAGGCCTTATTTCGGTTTATAATCGATGCAAATCACATTGACTTAATACAAACCTCTCATCTTTAATCTTCACCAGCACATACAGCGTTAACATCTTGTAAAAAAGTAATTCCGTCATTCATAATAGTCCAAAAGGTGATGATAACAGTTAAACATGGCAATTTGTTCATGTTTTAGGTTGCTAAAAGAATCATTTGCTCCTTTGTTTTTTCGAGATTCTCCTTTGTTTTTTCATGCGTCACTTTTGCATTTGTCAGAAGCACTTCAAGAATCACGCACACGTTATTATTATCAGCACAAGTTCGTTATTTTAAATAGAGGCGCGGTGAGCCATCACGAGCTCTCTGGAGAAAGCGAAGAGCTCGTGCTTTTAGACGGCCCTGTAAACAACAGAACACACAACAGATTCTGCTCTCCTTCTTGCCTTTGTGGCTGTTCATCAAGACGATGACGTCAAGGTTTGTTGGAGCTCAAGTCGACCATGGCTTGTTATTATATGTATATATTATAACACCGTAATGTCTCAGCTGTATATTTAAAAATAGCGCTTCCTTTGTTTTTATTCTCTTGGCTTGTGCACACACCAGTGACGTATCTCTGTAAACCAATAGCAGGCCCACCTCAGTTCACAACTGACTATATTAAAATAAGGTCATTTCCAATTCAGTTTCTAATGACACTATCACGTCTTCTTTTGAGAAAACAGCTGTTTTAGAACTTCAAATGTTCAACAACCCTTACAGTATTATATGTCTTAACAATAAAAATGAAAAAAATATATATATTACTCAGTCGAGGAGAGAACCCGGGTTGGCGAGTAAATAAGTAAATAAATAAATTATTTTTAAAACGTGTGACTGCTGAGAGCAACAGATTCTGGAGCTAGGGACACCGGCCCTCGCGGCCAAAAAAAGGACCGGCCCACCGGGAATTCTCCCGGTCCTCCCGATTAGCCAAATTTTTCTCTTTGCTATTTGGGCTTATTGGAACCTAATTACCTAATTAAACTCTAAGTATCATCTTTTGATATGATGTGCGTTTATAGAAAAATGATGTCCATATATGTGGACTTGTGGTCCGAATTTACATAAAACACTTTTTTGCGTTTTTAATGCATATATAACATAAAAACTTTTCTTGAACATTTTTTGACTACCACAGTAAAAACAACAGTTTTGCCCATTTTGGAAAGTTAAAAATAATTTTTGGGACATTTCATATGCTGTAAAACAGTTGCAGGATGACACTGTATGTCTGTAACAAAGTATAAAACCTTCAAAGTATTTTAAATAGCAACTTAAGAGCTAAAATGTGCTGTCCACGTACAGTATGAGGCCACTAAGCCATATGAGGTTAAAGGCTTAACTAGGTTAATTAAGTTAAAATTAGGCTAATTAGGCAAGTCATTGCGTAACAGTGGTTTGTTCTGCAGACAATTGAAAACAAATATTGCATAGGGGGCTAATAATATTGACCTTAAAATGAAGAACTGGTTTTATTTTAGCTAAAATAAAGCAAGTAAGACTTTCTCCAGAAGAAAAAATATTATAGGAAATACTGTGAAAATGTTCTTGCTCTGTTAAACATCATTTGGGAAATATTTAAAAAAGAAAAAACTTTCATGTGACCAATCAAAGTGCTAGAAATGCACACAACGCCAAAAAAAAGGCTTTAATTTGGAGAGGATTAAATGCGAATAGCAGCGCGAGCCGAACTGGGAAGTTTTTTTGTGAAAGTGGAACTCGACGTGGCTTAGTTTTTATCCAGCGTTTAGAGGAGGTTAAGCCACATTGTCAACCTCTCATGAATAATTAGCTGTACTCGCTGCTGCGGTTTATAAAAGGAACTCGGTTGTCATCGTCCTCTAAGTAGAGGACAAAATGAGCATGGCACAACAAAAAAGACTCCAGAGGATGGAGAAATAAGATCGAGATAAATGAGGACGCCGTCAGCCAAGATTTTAGCACAGGTCAATGTTTGAGTTCAGAGCAGATTAATAGGCGGTGGGCTGCGAATGTTAATTGGGTGATGTGGTCAATCTAGAGGTTAACTTCAAGGATTATACAAAGTTTAGTCCCAATCAGTCAGCACTTCAGATATGACAAGCAAAATAAAGATACTGATTGTGTTGAATGAGTCATTCTGATTGGCTGATGAAAGTTTTGAGGTTATTTTCAGATGAACACACAGATAAAGTAGTCCCGGCAGGTTTGGAATGCATTATTGTTTTATATCACTACACTGAATGAGTTTAGCTATTAAACAGCTACAACAGTCAGAAATCACATCAAAACACAAGAGGAGGCTTAGGATGGGATGTGTGAGAAATTAGTGCTACACACACTTTTATTTTGTTTTATTTTGTTGTTGTTGTTTTGTTTTAATCTTACTTATTTATTGTTAGGAACCGGCGGACGTGCAACAACTTTAACTATGAGGTAAACACAAAACAAAACTTTCCATCCGGAGCTCCTTCACGTTACTCCACACTTGTAAACAATCGCTCCATCAGGCTCGCACCATTCACGCGGCTCTCGGTCCCGCCCTGACTCGTCATCGCTACCAAGCCGACCAATCACAGAGCTTGCGCTAAGCATCATTGCGACGTGTAGTTACATTTTTTGAGAGGTGCACGTCAGCGACTCCGACAGCCACAGCGAAGGGCTATGCGCCAGCGGCGTTTGACGCAGAAGTATAAATCAGCCTGCAAGCCTGATTTATACTTCTGCGTCAAGTGACCGGCGTAACCCACGGCGCAGGCAACGCGCGTGGCTGTGCATTTATACTTCTGCGCGCTGTCTCTGTCGGTCTGCATTAACACTTCCGAAACGCTAGTTGGCAGTGAGGTGTAAATGTTCCTCTGTGTCGAGTTTCTTCTCTGCTTTTTTGCTTTTCCTGAACACTTCCGGGATGTACAAGTGGCTCAAACTCGCTCATTTTGAGGCAGGAACCGGCGAACGTGCAACAACTTTAACTATGAGGTAAACACAAAACAAAACTTTCCATCCGGAGCTCCTTCACGGTACTCCACACTTGTAAACAATCGCTCGCGCCATTCGCGCGGCTCTCGGTCCCGCCCAGACTCGTCAGCGCTACCAAGCCGACCAATCACAGAGCTTGCGATACGCGTCGTTGCGATGTGTAGTTACATTTTTTGAGAGGTGCACGTCAGTGACGGCCACGGCGAAGGGCTATGCGTCAGCGCCGTAGCATACGCCGGCGTTTGACGCAGAAGTATAAATCAGCCTTTAGGCTCATTCAAATCAAGACTGAACACAAATCTGTCTAGCTGTGCCTGTACAGAATGAACACTGTGCTACGTCTGACAGATCGCACTATTGTCTTTCTTTATTCATTCTTTTTAACACATTTTAATCTGTTTTAATCATTTTATTCACTTCTATTTTCTATTCTTGTTTACGTAAAGCACTTTGAATCACCATTGTGTATGAAATGTGCTATATAATCAAACTTGCCGTGCCTATTAAACATCAACTGACTCTCCGGCAGATGTATTTTCGCAAATTATTTTCGGCACTTGTCATTTTCGGGGGTTTAATTTCTGCACTTCAATGAAAAAATAGAGAGGCCACAAGGTTGATTACAAGACTCCTGATCAAATTAAGGCAGTACGTGCATTCATTAATGGCGATACAACATTTATGCTCACAATCTACTTGATTTGGCATCTCTGCATTTCATTAACATCTACTTCCGACAACTATGATTGATTCTTAATTATCCAGTGACGCGTTCTCCTCATTTTGCTTTGTTTTTAATGAAGCACGACAGACACTACATCGTGACTCCTCTAACAATAATGACTCTTAACCGTGACTTTTTTTTCATCTGATTTCCACCAGTGTTCAATAAGGTGTAAATCTCTGCCACGTTATATTCAAAATTCATCTTCGGGGACTGAAAAAAGCATGGAGTTACGGAGATCTCTGTGTACATAAATCCAGATTACATGTCGTGAAACAGTAAATATGCAAAGTCACCACCTGGTGCCATAAATATTAGATGGAGATGTTGGGATGAGAGGCGAATTAACATGTCAGAGCATCCAATGAATCCACACACTCGTCCCTGAAGCATTACCAACACGGGATGCAACAAATTTGTGTAAACTGCTCTCATTAATGAGCAGCTCGATAAAGGAAAACTGAGAGAAAAAATAAATAAACAAGCGTATGCTTGCACTGTTGCTACGAAACTAAATTCGCATATCGGTGTAGTAATCGAAGGAAATCGCAGCGAGATGGAAATGATGGATTTGTTCACTCTTGCGTCTATTCAAAGAGTCCCGGCTTATAAATATGCAGGCAAAGTCAAAGAGGATCGATGTGCTGTTATAATTATATAGGAGAGCGAGAGTGAAACAATGGTATCAGGAAAACAACCAAACGCAAAGCGCAAATGGTTACAGAACCAACAAATGCCTACATATAGATCAATCTAATAAATATAGAAGGCTTTACTCAATCAAACAATGCATAAGTGTATTTGTCAGTAGCAGTCGGTGGGTTCAGAAGCACATAAGCTGAGATATAATGGACTTCAATAGCACATCTGGCACAATATATAAAGAGGATACTGTTCATATGCACATTCTATTATAGATTTTATTCAAGATGTTTCATATATTTCTGGCGTCGAAGTCAAATAAATAAATAAATAAATAAATAAATAAATAAATAAATATTTTAATTAACTAATAGATAAATAAATAAAGCCAAAATTAAAAATACATAAATTAAATACAAATCAATTAAAAATGCAAAAAAATTGAGAATTCAATAAATAAAAAACACTACAAAAAAATAAATAAATAATTAATTAAAACAAACAAACAAGCAAATAAATAAATAAACAATTGAACAAGTGTATTTGTCAGAAGAAGTCAGTGTGTTCAGAAGCACATAAGTAATATAACAATTTATGATGAGGACATTGTCTCTACTCACATACTATTATAGGTTTTATTAATTTTTCGTAGTTATTTTTTATTTAATAATTTTTTTTGTCCAAATATTGGCAAATTTGTTGTGTTATTGGTTATAATTCATTTTAATAAGTGTATTTAGGATTATGTTTAGGACAACAAGCTAAACAATGTGAAATGTTGAAAAAGTAATATACTGTATTTATACTTGTTCTTGTTTTGGGTTTTACATTAAATCTTTATTGTATAATAACCCTGTTGCGTATTTTGAATTTTAATTTAATAAATGGGATAGCTCATTGAGATGAACCATTTAATTTTTTGAGGGAATATAAAATATATTTCCTTAATTTCTGATTAGGGAATTCTCATAGTTCAGCTCTGTTTAATACTTTAAAAGAATTATACCAAGATAAATCTCCAGTCCAAGTCAAATCAATACATGACTAATTAAAATAAACGACTAAATAAGGTAAAAATTAAAACTGCATAAATTAATTACAAATAAATTAAGAATACATGAAAATGCAAAATAAATAAACAAATAAAATGAATGAAATAAAACAATTAAAAACACAAACAAATCGAATAAATAAATAAAAAAATTAAAACAAATAAGCAAACAATTCATTGAAATTTATAAACGAACAAAACAAACAAAAAAAGAACAAATTTTCAATACAAAAATATAAAATAAATAAAAAATATAAAAATGAAAAATAAAACAAATCAGTAAAACAGTTCAATAAAAAGCAATAATAAAAAAGCAAAAAATAAACTTAAATAAATAAAATAACACCTAATTAAAACAAATAAACATACAAAAACAAACAAACCAATACAAATAAAAAAACACAAATTAATTACAAATAAATTTAGAAAAATTTTAATGAATGATAAATAAAATAAACCAATAAAATTACAGGTAATTAAAAACACAAAATAAATTAAATTAAATAAATAAACAAAACAAATAAATGAACAAATAAATAAAGTACAAAAATACAGAAATTAACTACAAATAAATAAAATACAAAATAAGTTTAAAAAAAAAGAAATTAAATAAGTAACTATAAAAACACAAAATGAATTTAAATAAGTAAAACAAATAATTAAAACAAACATACAAAAAAAATAGTTTAAATAAATAAAGCAGGAATTGGCTTTATTTTCTTTATGTGGAACTAAAATAAATTTAAAATGAAAATCACACGTACTAAAGACTAAAAGCCAATTAATATTCTACTCCCTTCACCTACAAGTTCACATCTGCACACACTTCCTAGCTGAAGATCTGAAGGTCCCAAAATTGTTTTTTTTTGCATGGCATCATTCAGAAAAAAATTAATTAATAAATGAAAAATATCTGTGGTTTCTGTGGTGCCCGGGTGAACTGACACATAAAATGAAGAAATTACATGTGCAGGCTAATTATCATGGATGAGCATAAAGATGCAAACTCTCTACAGCAGTAATGAGTTTATCCTGTAACCACAGACAAGGAGCGGTGGTTTCATTATGATCTGCGGTGGCACAGCGCATGAAGCCAATGGGTTTCTCTAATCTAAAAGGTAGCAAGGCAAAAGAAAGCTTCCGAACTAGAGCTGCACACTGTATTAAAATTATGCAAATGTGCATTTTGCTATAAAACACACATTTCAATGTTCTGAAATCAATGAACGACTTACGATTATACCCTTTTGCACTATTAATGCAATTATTCGCTCTCCTGTGATTTTTAACAAGATGTTAAACCCAGGATCACTGGACGTACTGTAGGATGCTACAGATAAATGCATGAGGAACATCATGGATCAATTCTTCAGGTGTAAAACCTGTGACTCAGCATTTTTATTCATGCTATTAACTTCCAGAATCGTCCAGAGTTCAATAGCAAGCCTCCCTGTTTCCACCCCGTCTTACTGACAAAACTTTTTCAGTGTTTCTTTGAAAGCACCATTGTTTTGTTTCAGAAGGGTGTCCTGTTCCCCAATAGAGCCGCTGATCAGTCATTGGCTGAAGGCAGCTAAAGGTGGGCACCGTGCCAAGCTTTAGCACACCTGTTTGTCATTCCTGCAGCATCGGCACCATTGATTGCTGAGTCAGGCAGAGACAGAGCCACGTCCTCACTGCGCTAACATGCAGATCCCACACACAGACACAATCAAATACACACACGCACATTTAAAGACAAAGACATACACATACACACATTCTCAAATACATCCAACCACATGGACTCACACACACATTCACACACACACACACTCATATACATCCAACCACACACACACACTCACACACACACACTCAAATACATCCAACAACAACACACACACACACACACACACACACACACACTCACAAAATATTTCTATTTTTTTTTAAATAATTTTAATTAGTGAAAATTAAATGTGGAAACTAAGTTTATCTATTGTTGCATACCTGTCAACCCTCCCGTTTTTCCTGGGATTCTCCCGTACTTTACAGTGCTATCCCGCTCTCATCCCATAATGGTATTTTCCTGTATTTCTCCTGTATTTCAGTCTTTCTCTGAAGGGAGGCTATAAACATTAAAGAGTCGATCCTCCCTATACGCAACCCATACTGCCGAACCACCAGGGGACGCCCTACGCTCTTAAATGCGAGTCTGTTGAGTGCTTTTGTTTTATTTAGGCATGAAAACACTTTGAAATAAAAATTTAAAAAACGGCGTGATTCCCTTCCTTTTCATTACAGGTGCCGTCGCCTCTACTATGCAATCTTCAAAACAGTCATGTAGCAGTGCGTGACTGTCAGCTGACGCACTCCATAGTAATAAATAGACAGTTTCCCAAACGGATTCTGTACACGTGATTTGAAGCATAGCAAAAGTCTGGGTCTTTACTGCGTGTTTGAACAGACAGATACACATAATTAATAATAATAACATCTAAAGATGTCGATCTAGGTGGGTTTTTTTCTTCAAACACAACTAATTTTATCCTAAATGAGCATAAAAAGTTAGGAAAGCAGTCGAATGCTTTCTTTATAACATTATATGTTTGCATTTTTAAAGTTACACCTCTGTTATTTATGTAAACAAATGAAAAAAACGAAATAAATGTGATTCATTCGGTGCTATATGTTTAAGTTAGACAGTGAAGAAAATGTTAATGAGATTTGATAGCTTGATTCTATTTCTTTATAATAGCTATTAATGTTAATAAGCTGAACTGTTGGTGATTTATTTGCTGCTAATTTATACTATTTATTTTTTTCTTTAGTAAATAATAATAATAAAACACATTACTGACCGTTTAACTGTTTCTGTTCAATGAAACAGCTCCTGATGAACATATTTAGGGAGGGGGGGGGGTGATTTTATGGGGGGCATATCTCCTATTTTCACATCCTAATGTTGATAGGTGGTTGTTGTGCATCTTACAAAATGTCTATACAAGGTAAAAACGATATTGTGCTTGAGAATATATAAATATGACATGTATTAAAATATACAATAAAAAAAACACACAAACCTACAATAAACACTATACCCTAAACCTAATCAATGGTGTTAACAAAAGCAAATATTAGAAAAAAAATGCATTTATTCTAAAAGTGTGCTGTCCATTTCATCTGGATAATGCAGGGAATTTAATTATTATGAATATTTATTGGTACAAAAGTGCATGTTTTCCCCCTGATGAGCCTAGCTAAAAGCATTATGTGTAATCTTTATAGCTGCACACAAAATAAATAAATAAATAAATACGCTTAAAAATATCTCATTTCCAAAGTCCACTGAGTAAGATGTGTTATTTGATAAATGCAAATTCTGCATTTTTTTCCCTCTGATCCAGTTCCTGTGACTACAAGCTGTTGCATACAAAACAGCCACATGCACATTACATAACACACACATCCGCACGAACAGTCCGAGTGAGATGAACTTGATTATCCCGGCTGAAATTGAACATGCTACATATCACTAGCAGCTGTGGGTGCTTGTCTAAATGGGATGTAATTTACTCCTCATTACACAATGCAAGCCTCAGGCGCCACGGCAAAGCCTTCATTTCAGAAAATAGGCCAGAGAAATACATAATACAGTGAGGGGAAACATAGAGTAGATCTCATTCACTCATTCCTGCGTTCCCTTTCTGCCCTTTGGATGACTCTATCCGCTGCAGCGTCCGGTTCTGTTTGTGGTTCTCTCGCGGGTGTGACGGCTGAAACGCAACAGTGCACAAGCAAATGTTTGCACTAACAGTGGAGACCCCGGAGATCGGACGTTCAGGAGGAAACGGTGGCGGAGTGTGAGAGAAAGCACAGGAGTAGAACATTAATAACCGTACCCCAACCCAAACTAGGTTCTAACAGAAAGAGATTGAACTGGATTGCTAAATGGATAGAAACATTGGTAGAATTGTTTTGGATAGATGAACAGACTGACTGCATATGACAGACTGAATATTAGACAATATTACGATAATATAATATATGTAAATAGATCAAGCAACGGATAGATAAAACAATAAAATTACAGACGGACGGAAAGACAGACACGGACGGACGGACGGACGGACGGACGGACGGACGGACGGACGGACGGACGGACGGACGGACGGACGGACGGACGGACGGACGGACGGACGGACAGACGGACAGACAGACAGACAGACAGACAGACAGACAGACAGACAGATAGATAGATAGATAGATAGATAGATAGATAGATAGAATGACAGATGTACAAACAGATAGATAAAATGACAAATAGATAAAACGATAGAATGATGAACAGATGGATGAATAGATAGAACAACAGATAGATAAAATGTCAGACGGATGAACGAATAGATAGAATGACAAATAAATACACAATAGAACAACAGATAGGTAGAACGATGGACGGATGGACAGAACGATGGATGGATGGATGGATGGAGATAGATAGATAGATAGATAGATAGATAGATAGATAGATAGATAGATAGATAGATAGATAGATAGATAGATAGATAGATAGATAGATAGATAGATAGATAGATAGATAGATAGATAGATAGATAGATAGATAGATAGATACATAGATAGATACATAGATAGATACATAGATAGATACATAGATAGATGGACAAACAGATAGATAAAATGACAAATAGATAAAACGATAGAATGATGAACGGATGGATGAAAAGATAGAACAACAGATAGATAAAATGTCAGACGGATGAACGGATAGATAGAATGACAAATAAATACACAATAGAACAACAGATAGGTAGAATGATGGACGGATGAACAGAACAATGGACGGATGGATGGATGGATTAATTTCCAAAACAAACACACTCTGTTAAAATATTTGGGTTAAAAATACCAAAACATATAACCCAACTATAGTTTATTATAGCACCTTCCCAACTATGGGTTATTTTAACGCAATGCACTGGGTTATTTATTTTGACACAGTGTATTGGGTTATTTTGATTTAATGTATTTTTTTTTCAATTCTGATATTAAAATTGCTACTATTACTAGTACTACTATTAATTTTATAATGATGACTACGTAAATAACACATACAGTATTCAGAAAATATAAAAAATGCTTTTTTTTTACATTACATTATAGTTCTAGACAGTTTTGTTATAATAAATTAAGAATCACAAACAAAGTAGAAACAGAACAAAGTACAGACCGTTATAAACTGTGCAAGCAGAAAATCATGTGTTGATGGCGCAGAATATGGAGCT
>NC_141044.1:2725000-2787500 GCF_052040795.2 Danio rerio
AGTACAACCAGACAGAACAGGAAGAAGACGCACTCTCGGTAATCTGTACTCCTGTCAGGCGTGGCGCCATCCTGAAAGAAACCAACTTCCACTAAAGTCCAATCAAATGAGGATTACAGGTGTCCTTGCTGTGTGACGATACATGCTGGAGAGCTAGGAAAACAGAGAACTACTACACGGTTTACTAATATAGCCTTAAAGCAAAACATAATAGCCAGAGAAAGAAAGTGTTGAGTTAGTCAGCTTACAGTAACGCTGAGTGACTTCTTTGCATCTGTGTGAAGATGTAACAAGATGTGAGGCCATAAATAGACGGCTCTTTACAAGAAACACTACTTTCCCATGCCTGCCAAAACAATGCAGGAGACCAGCAGCCCAACGGAAGAGACACCGCTGACCGCCAGCGTTTCAGAGAGATGATGGGAAGGGTGGAGCGCTGAATGAAAACATAAAGAGAGAGAGAGAGAGAGGCTGGGGCTCTTAAGGACTTGCCCTGAGATAGAAAAAGCTTTCAATTATTGATGGATTCAAAATGCCAAAACCCACAAGAGGACCTAAAGATAAAATGCTGGAAATATGGTTTGTTAGGGAGGGAGCATCTACTGGATATGAATATATACTGTTCTTTCTTTCTTTTCGTTCTCTTTCTTTCTTTCTTTCTTTCTTTCTTTCTTTCTTTCTTTCTTTCTTTCTTTCTTTCTTTCTTTCTTTCTTTCTTTCTTTCTTTCTTTCTTTCTTTCTGTTTATCTATCTATCTATCTATCTATCTATCTATCTATCTATCTGCCTGTCTATCCTAATTTTCCTTCCTTTCGTCCTTCACTAAATCTAAAATACATTTTTTTTGCAAAACAATTATTAATTTGGATTACAATATTGAATAATTTTATTGTATCATTTAAATATAAATAAATCATATACACATAAAAAATAAACACTAAAGACCATTAGTGATCATTAAATTATAAAAAGTACCAAGAAAATGAATACTTATTATAAATGTTTTTTTTATAAATATTATTTATAATAAGCAAATGAACCATTAAGTAAAACATTTATTAAGAATAATAATTTAGTTATAATTAAACAGTAGTCATCTGTCAAATGATTAATCGTGATTTATCAAATGTGAATTAAAAGTTTGTATTTACATAATATACACTACTGGTCAAAAGTTTGGAGTAATTTTTTTCATGTTTTTTAAGAAATATGTTTTGTTCATCAAGGCGGCATTTATTAAATGTAAATAAAAAAGTCAAATTGTTAAATACTTTAAATATTTATTAAATATTTTTAAATATTTAAAATTATTTTTTTTAAATATATTAAATATTTATTTATTCCATTTTGTATGTATTTTCAAAATAAATCATTAGTCCAGTTATTAATGTTTTATTACTATTGCTATTAACATTATTAATAATAATATTAATAACAATAATAATTAATATTAGAGTGATTTTTGAAGGATTTCTGCTGAAGACTGCAGTAATGAAGCTGATAATTCATCATTAAAATCACTGGAATAAATTATTAAATTAAATTATAAACTACTTGTGAACAGTTATTTCATAATGCAAAAACATTTCACAACTTTACAATGTGTACTGTATTTTTAATCAAATAAATGCAGCTTTGGTTAACAGGAGAAGCTTATTTTAAACTTTTAAAAATCACACTGACCCTAAACTATGGACTGGTAGTGTGTGTATTTATATATAGTATTCGCCCCTCTGTTTAACTTCCCCCCAATTTCTGTTTAACATAGAGAAGATTTTTTCAACACATTTCTAAAACATAATTTTTTTTTTATTATTTAATTTTTATTAGTTTTATTAACTCGCTTCCAATAACTGATTTATATTATCTTTGCCATGATGACAGTAAATAATATTTGACTAGATATTTTTCAAGACACTTCTACACAGCCTAAAGTGACATTTAAAGGCTTAACTAGGTTAATTAGGGTAACTAGGCAGGTTACGGTAATTAGTCAAGTTATTGTATAATGATGGTTTGTTCTGTAGACTATCGAAAACAAATATAGCTTAAAGGGGCAAATAATTTTTACCTTAAAATGGTGTTTAAAAAAATTAAAACAGTTTTTTTCTGGCTGAAATAAAACAAATAACAAATATTATCAGACATGCTGTGAAAGTTTAATCATTTGAGAAATATTTAAAAAATAAAAAAAATTCAAAAGGGGGCTAATAATTCTGATTGCAACTATATAACTTAAAAAATAAATATAACTTTATTCCACCCTCATATGGTGCTTGTAGAGAGCCAAACCCTGAAGTGGAAAAAAGTGATCTCAGGCTGTTGAGTGGCAGTGTTGTTAATTGGCTGTTACGTGTTCCACATGTCGCCCTGCAGACGCTGCGCAGTTTAACACACACCAGATCGATGAAGAGAGCAGATGAGATTGAGGAATTAAGTGGCAGTGAGGGGCCGGTGGAGAGGGAGGGTCTGGTCATGCTGGCTCCATCCCCAGGGAGGAAAAGCATGTCTGGGCAGTCATGCGTATCCCTCCTCCTCCACTGTAAGGATCTCCTCTGTGTGGGACGGTCCCATCCAGAGCAACACACTGCACTGCACAACACCGCCATCTACTGGCAGAGGCAGAACGCAGCTGTCTCTCACTCACAGGTGTGGCCACTGATGGAGAAAACTTAAACTTAAAGACAACTTAAAGACATAGTTCAACCAAAAATGATTATGTTTCCATTATTAACTCACCCTCAAGTGGTTATAAACCTTCATAAAGGTTTTTTGTTATTCTGTAGAAAACAACAGAAGTTATTTTGAAGATAGCGGAAAGCCTGTAACCATTGACTTTCATAGTAGGAAAAACAAATACTATACAAGTCAATGGTTACAGCATTCCAAGATCACTGTATCTTCATTTGTTATGTTTAATAACATTTAATGTATGTTTCATTTTAGAATGTTCATTTTTCGGTGAACTGTCCCTTTAAGCGAACTGCAGGTGGGGAAATAAATGGGATTTCATTCCTTGTACCAAGCTCAGCAGAAATATAATATAATAATATATTTTTTGTCAGAGAAAGCTGAGGAAAATGACAATTTTACATGCATTTTATTGTTTACAGAATAATACAATTACTTGATTGTTTGAAACACGTCTCCATTTCTCATACTAATATTAAAAAAATCAGTAATACTAACATATATATATATATATATATATATATAACTTATATTTCCCAAATGATGTTTAACAGAGCAAGGAAATTTTCACAGTATGTCTGATAATATTTTTTCTTCTGGAGAAAGTCTGATTTGTTTTATTTCGGCTAGAATGAAAGCAGCTTTTAACTTTTAAAACACCATTTTAGGGACAAAACTATCAGCCCCTTTAAGCTAAATTTGTTTTCGATCATCTACAGAACAAACCATCATTATACAATAAATTGCCTAATTACCCTCAACTGCCTAGTTAACCTAATGAACCTAGTTAAGCCTTTAAATGTCACTTTAAGCTTTTTAGAAAAATATCTAGTAAAATATTATTTACAGTCATGATGGTAAAGGTAAAATAAATCCATTATTATGAATGATTTATCAAAACTATTATGTTTAGAAATGTGTTGAAAAAATCTGCTCTCTGTTAAACAGAAATTGGGGAAAAAATAAACAAGCGGTCTAATAATTCTGACTTCAACTGTATACAGTTATATCCTGATGATATTCTGATTATGCTGATGATACTCAGCTTTATAAGCCCATAAAAATGGGAGAAATCTCTGTTTTACAGTCCTTTTTACCTGTTTTAACAAGATTAAGGAATGGTTGGCTGGTAAGTTCTTACACTTGAATGAATCAAAAACTGAAGTGCTAGTGTTTGGCCCTCCGAGTGTCTGTGAATCTACAATTAATCAATCAGGTTCACTTAAACCAAAGGTGCACAGTCACGCACAAAGTCTTGGAGTTATCTTTGACACTGAGTTAAAGTTTAACAAGCAAATAAATACAACAGTGGCTTCTATCAATTAAGGAACATTCCCAAATTGAAACCTATTCTGTCTTTGAAAGAGTTGGAAACCATCATAAATGTTATTATTATGTCCAGATTGGACTACTGCAACTCTTTGTATTTAGGAGTTTTGCAGGCTTCAATTGTACTCCTGTATGTGGTTCAAAATGCAGCTGCTAGGCTTTTAACTGGGACAAAAAAAATTCTAGTATCTCACCAGTTTTATCATCCCTTCACTGGCTCCCCGTCCAATTTAGGATTCAATACTATTGCTACTTGTTTTTAAAGGTTTGAATGGTCTAACACCTATTTAAATCAGTGAGCTTCTTCACTGGCATACTTCATTGAGGCCAATCAGGTCAGAAAACAAGTTTCAGCTAGTTGTTCCCAAATCACAGTTGAAATCAAGAGGTGACAGGGCTTTTTCTGTCACAGCCCCTCATCTGTGGAATGGTCTGCCTTTGCATATTAGGTCATGTTCTTCCCTTTGTGCTTTTAGGTCTTATTTTAAAAAATCACCTTCTGTCTCTTGCTTTTTGATTGCAAATAAATAATTTTAATCTGTTTCATATATTTAGCTAATTTTATATATATATATGTAAGTGTAGATTTTGTGTGCTGGTCTTTTTGTAAAGCACTTTGGTCAACATCTGTTATTTTTAAATGTGCTCTATAAATAAAGCAAACGAATAAACATCTGCAGAATATTGTTGAAGTACTGTCACAGCATCAGCCCAAGAGTTCATGATTCAGATCAGTGATTCCAGAGGTTCACTTTCACTTAGCATGTGCCTAATGGAGCGTTTACACCGACAGCAATTAAAGCGCTCAAGGTCATGCATAGACATTGCTATTAGTACCAAACTTTATGACTAGGCGGATCACGTCAGCTGAACTCACATAAGCGCCTGCTGCATCATCAAGATTGTAAGTTTGTTTATGTGTGTACACAGCAAAAAAAGAGCATGATTACTTCAGTTTTTTTGTCTTTGTATTTGTTTCTAGTCCAAATATCTAAAAGATCCTAAATCAAGAAGCATTTCTAGACAACATATTGGGCTCTATTTTAATGATCTAGGCACCAAGTCTAAAGTGCATGCGGCAAAAGCATTAAGGGCATGTCCTAATCCACTTTTGCTATTTTAAAAACAGAAAAATATGCTCAGCATGGTCAAACAGGGCTGTGCTTATTCTCTTAATGAGTTGTGGGTGTGTTTTCAGCATAACGTGCATTAAACCAATTAGAGTCTCAACTACCATTACCGTTTAGAGTCAGTTGTGCCGTGCCATGGTGCATTTGTACTTTGTAAGAGGAAAAACTGAACGCTTCACTAGTGAGAAAACAGTTAAACAGAGCATCTGCAGCACGAGGATAAAGAACGAGCCTCCTCCATTCAGCCTCTTTACTTTCTCTTTACTTTACTTTTACTCTTTACTTTGGTGGAGTAAAGAAACAGTGAACAGAAGACATCCATTAGCCGACATATTTAGTTTTGTTTGTTAAGCACAAAGATTTGATTCAAAACTATTTCTAAATTCAGTTTTAATCTACAGCAAAGGAATAAATGAACAATAATAATGAAGTGTGGTCAAAAAGCGGAGGTATATCCAAACACACGTCCTGTTCTTATGCCCCATATGGTGATGCAGATGTCTTCAAAATCTCACAGGTGGACACATCTAAACTTGTTTTTATTCAAACAAATATAAATCTGCATATAATAAATAATACGGCTAATAATAACAACATTATACTAATGCAAACTGTATCACCATTTAACTGAAATTGTGTGGTGGACGTGGGTCACGGTCACATTTATTTCCTGGTTTTGTTCCAGCGATTATTCATTTACAAATTAAGCACTGCCTTCAGCCCTGTATATTAGTATGCTCCAGTACCTGAGCGCACCAGCTCCTGCTCCATCACTCCACATCCCAGCACCTCCATCCAGTCCCCCTGAAAGAACACCTCCATCTCGAAGGACGGATGTGTGAAGGGGAAGTAACAGTCCACCCAGCGGATCTCCAGATCTGCAGAAACACACAGATGGAGCTGAGCTGGACAGAGGAAGAGGAGAAACAGACGTGTGAACATGGCAGGATTCCTACCTTCCCCGAAAAGGTGTCGCACGAGGCGCGTGAGAGCGCGTTTCAGATCAAACTCCAGCAGTTTGACGGCCTCCAGCGTGTGCGTCTCCTGCTTTTGAGGCGTTCGCCGACCGCCACGCTCAAACAAAGACAGATCTTCACCGTTCTCCACTCCAGCAAACAGCTAGCAGACACAGAAAACACGTCTGCGTTATATTAAAGTTAGCGCTCGCTCACACGGCTGTCATTAAAACACATCTTCATCACAGACTTGCACTTTAAATAAAACAGCTTTTCTACAGATTTCCACAGGGCTCAAAAGGACTGGTTTAACATCACAGTTAAATCAATATAAACAGCACGTCTCTTTAAGGACTATTTCAGTATCCATTTATCCATCCACCAATCCATTTCTATTCATCTACTGTACCACTCCATCTGAACATCTATTGTTTCATCCATCCATCATTCCATCTATCTATCTATCTATCTATCTATCTATCTATCTATCTATCTATCTATCTATCTATCTATCTATCTATCTATCTATCTATCTATCTATCTATCTATCTATCTATCTTGTTCTACCACTCCATATATCGATTTATTCATCTATTGTTACATCCATCCATCCATTGTTCAATCATTCCATCGATCTATAATGCCATTTATCCATCCATCCATCATTCCAGCCATCGTTCCATCTATCCGTCCATCCTTCCATCCAACCATTCAACCACTGTTCCATCCACCCTTCCATCCATCCATTCATCTATCATTCTACCTACGTTCCATCTATCCATTTATCCATCCATCATTTCAGCCATCATTCTATCATTCCATATATCTATCTATGCATCCATCTATTGTTCCATCTATCCATCCATCCATCGGTTACCTATCTATCCATCAATCTATCTATCTATCCATTTATCTATCTATTTATCTATCTATCTATCTATCTATCTATCTATCTATCTATCTATCTATCTATCTATCTATCTATCTATCTATCTATCTATCTATCTATCTATCTATCTATCTATCTATCTATCTATCTCCATTATTCTACCACGCCATATATCCATTATTCCATCTATTGTTCCATCCATCCATCATCCATTGTTCAATCATTCCATCTATCTATAATGCCATCTATCCATCCATCCATCATTCCACCTATCCTTCCATCATTCCAGACATCGTTCCATCTATCCATCCATCTAGTGTTCCATCCATCTACCCGTTGTTCTACCTATCAATCTATGTATCTATCATCTATCAATCTATTGTTCAATCATTCCATCTATCAATCCATCCACAAATCCATCTACCTATCCATCCATCCATCCATCCATCCATCCATCCATCCATCCATCCATCCATCCATCCATCCATCCATCCATCCATCCATCCATCCATCTATCTATCTATCTATCTATCTATCTATCTATCTATCTATGTATAAAATGTAGTTTTACAGATGTTTTGGTCATTTATGAATATGATTCATCATTTTATTTATAATGTCATGTGCAGAAAAATTCGAACCTCATGATTGGAGAACAGCCGCACTCCCTCCATCTGATGGAAGACGGGATAGTGGCTGGAATCGACCTCATCTCTCCTGTAAACGTCTCCGGCCAGCAGAAAGCAGTCGAGGCCCGAGCGCACCAGCTCTTTCTGATGGGCGGAGGTGTGCGCCCGCAGCATGTGTGTGCGGTTCAGGTAATAATTCTCTCCTTTTTTGCGACTGGGGTGGTCTGCAGGAATGAGCAGGCTGTCGAAGTTCTGCTCCACCGTCACTACCGGCCTCAGGTTGTCATGTACAGAGAAGATGGGGTTTCCAGTGCGACCCACGTACGAGCGATAGAAATGGTCTTTGATGCGTTCTTTAATAAGCCACAAGGGGTGGTGCGGCCGGTTGTGAAGCTGACAGCCGACTTTGGACAAGATTTTAGCTGTCACATTGGTCATGTCGTCTCGTGGGTAGACATGGTTGAAAAGTTGAACAGAGTTTTCTTGAATCTGTGGCTGTGCAGTGGAGCCATCCGTCGACAGGCAGCGGGACACGCTGAAGGCTCTGGCAGGACAGTGACGAATAATGTGTTTGAGGAGTGGGACCACAGTACGGGAACTACTGTATAATGGCATAGTAGCTGGTCCATAAGCCTGTGAGAAAAAAAGAGAAAATATTGAGTTATAAGAACTAATCCACATGTTTCTGCAGGTACAATTGTCCAATTTTCTAAGAACATTCATTCATTCATTTATTTTCTTTTCGGCTTAGTCCCTTTACTAATCTGAGATCGCCACAGCAGAATGAACCGCCAACTTATCCAGCACATGTTTTACGCAGCGGATGCCCTTCCAGCCGCAACCCATTTCTGGGAAACATCCACACACACATTCACACGCACACTCATACACTACAGACAATTAAGCCTACCCAATTCACCTGTACCGCATGTCTGTGGGGGAAACCGAAGCACCCAGAGGAAACCCACGCGAACGCAGGGAGAACATGCAAACTCCTAAGAACTTTCAATGCGTTAAAAAAACTAAAAAAAATAAGAGTCTACTTGAAAATACTTTTTTCTGTTTTCACTGTGTTTGGTTTGAGTTGAGAATTAAAATCCATTTTAATCCTTAAATCAGTGGTTCTCCAAGTGGGGGTCGGGACCCCTTGGGGGGTCGCGGGACATTGACAAGGGGTCGCTTGGTGATTTCCAAAAATTTATTAAACTATTTGAATTACCTTATTTTATTCATAACCCACAGAAGATAGTTATAGAACCAACAACATACAAATCAGCCATCAGCCTTTAATTTTTATATTAAAATGTAATTAAATTATTAAATGACTACAAAAAACATTATATGGTTAATAGACTGTTGCATTTTTGTGTTGTCAATATGCTCATGTTTATAAATGCCTGTAGTTGTGTTTGCAACGTTTTCATATTTACAGTATAACCATCTTAAAAAATAGGGGGTCCCGAGTCACTGACATTGTTATTTTGGGGGTCGCGGGCTGAAAAGTTTGGGAACCCCTGCCTTAAATGTTTGATAACATTTTTATCAATAATACAAAATATTTAGAGCATTTGCCGGTGCTCTGTTTTCTCTGTCACTTACAAACACTGTTGTCAGTGCGTTGGAGATTCTCAGGCACGCTGGGCTTTGGTGGAGCAGTGTGAGAGTTAGATTACATTACCAGGATGTCAGATGAGCTTGTGCACGGGGGACTTAACCTCAGAACCCCCCCCGTGAGATGTGCGCTGCCTGTTCTAACTTGTGACATAGGAAGCGAGGCCTCGAGAGAAAGCTGATGGAAATAGCAGGTGAGAGCTCATGGCCTCACAAATGGAGAAACACCGCCAAACACACGCTCGTCCTGTTGTTTATTTGCTGCCAGCACACGGCACATTAAAGCAGGATCTGATATCCATCACACAGCGGGCTCAATTCAGGGCGTCATAATACACTGTGGATGTGATTTATGGGGGAGCGCAGAGTAATTGAATTAAGGGTGGTCTCATCCTCATTGCCCCCCTTTGATTTCCTCATTTTGTTCGGTTTCGTCTGTCCCTGACAATCTCTTTGAGCTTTGTTTTTGTGGCTTACACTCTCACCATGAAACGTTGTGGTGGTATTGTGATAGTATGAGGTGGCAATAGTATCTTACTGTATGCATGTATCATTGTGTGGTACAATACAAGCCAACAAAACATACTTCACTTGACTTTAAAGAACACAATAGACTAGACATAGCACATTAAACATGGAAATCTTCAGTACTTTCAAGGTAATTTAAAGAAAACTGCAGTACGGCTATGATATATACATATATATGCTCACCGGCCACTTTATTAGGTACACCTGTCCAAATGCTCATTAACGCCAATTTCTAATCAGCCAATCACATGGCAGAAACTCAAAGCATTTAGGCATGTAGACATGGTCAAAACGATCAGCTGCAGTTCAAACTGAGCATCAGAATGGGGAAGGTGATTTAAGTGACTTGGAGTGTGGCATGGTTGTTGGTGCCAAACGGGCTGCTCTGAGTATTTCAGAAACTGCTGATCTACTGGGATCTTCATGCACAACCATCTCTAGGGTTTGCAGAGAATGATCTGAAGAAGAGAACATATCCAGTGAGCGGCAGTTCTGTGGGCGCAAATGCCTTGCTGATGCCAGAGGTCAGAGGAGAATGGCCAGACTGGTTCCAGTTATCAGAAAGGCATTAGTAACTCAAATAAGCACTCGTTACAACCGAGGTCTGCAGAAGAGCATCTCTGAACACACATCACGTCCAACCTTGAGGCAGATGGGCTACAGCAGCAGAAAACCACAGCGGGTGCCGCTCCTGTCAGCTAAGAACAGGAAACTGAGGCTACAATTCACACAGACTCACCAAAACTGGACAATAGAAGATTGAAAAAATGTTGCTGCTCTGATGAGTCTCCATTTCTGCTGACACATTCAGATGGTCGGGTCAGAATTTGGCATCAACAGCATGAAAGCATGGATCCATCCTGCCTTGTTTCATCGGTTCAGGCTGGTGGTGGTGGTGTAATGGTGTGGGGGATATTCTCTTGGCACACTTTGGGTCCATTAGTACCAATTGATCATCGTGTCAACACCACAGCCTACCTGAGTATTGCTGCTGACCATGTCCATCCCTTTATGAGCACAGTGTACCCCTCTTCTAATGGCTACTTCCAGCAGGATAACGCATCATGTCAAAGCGCGAATCATCTTAGGCTAGTTTCTTGAACATGACAATGAGTTCACTGTACTCAAAGGACCTCAACAGTGACCAGAGCCGAATCCAATAGAGCACCTTTGGGATGTGGTAGAACTGAAGATTCACATCATAGATGTGCAGAAAATCTGCAATGCGTAATGCGACATGTCGACTTGGACCAAAATCCCTGAGAAATATCCCCAGTACCTACGTCAAAGGGGGTCCAATCCGGTTCTAGTAAGGTGTACCTAATAAAGTGGCCGGCGAGTGTACATATACTGAAAAACATATTTTTGCTGCTTGTTTATCATGCTACTTGTTTAAAATAAGCTGAATCTACACAATTCATGAGTTCCTTTGGGATAATTTATTAGTTTTATGTTCAATCCACTTTTGGATTGTAAGTTGTAATTTAACTGACAGAAAAAGAATCTGTTTTTCTGGGACAACCTAATAATTTTTACAAAATCAAGTTGATTAAACATAAAACAATGAAGTTGTCCCAAGAACCAAAATCCTTTTTGTTGTCAGTGTATTTATTCGACACTTTTTAACCCAATGGTTGGGTTTGTCCATATTTGACCCAATGTTGGGTTACAACAATCCAGTATTTTTAAAGTGTACAGCGTTTGAGAGTCAAAAACACATGATGCAAGTCTCCAATGTGGAATAAAGAATGACATCATGCAAACATTACACAAACATTATAGGAATCCGTTTATGTGGAATTTTTAAGACTGAAAATACCAATAAATAACTTCAGACAGCTCAAAATGACTATTATTTTATGAGATAATAACTCCAGTTACCTTTGCAGACCTTTTAAATCCACAAACAGATATATTACACACTATGTGAAATCTAATATCTGAAAAAAGCACAGCAGGGCTCTATAAAAGTCCCAGTCAGTCGTCATCCTCCTGCCTCTCTCTCCATCTCTCACTCTTTCTCTCTCTCTCTCTATCTCTTAGTTAAAAGGCTGCAGGTTTGGTTCAGGTGCTGGATGTTCTGAGGACAGAGGAGAGAGAGAGAGAGAGATGAGCTGTATTTATCCCTGACTAACATCTTCTTTCTCTCTGCCCTGCCCAAATATTTACTTTGGCCGAGCAATATTTTATGAGACTGAAAAATAAAGGGACAGACTGATTTTCCCCCTCTCCTCTCATCACTCTTTCTCACTAGATCCAGTGAGCGGTGCAAAACAGAGGCATTGTCACTCTCTGAGACTTATGCACTCGCAGGTACACCAGCATACTGTCAGGGCTAACAGCGTCATGAGAAGCTGCAGGTACAACAAGAGAGAGCGTTGCACTGCAGTGACATTGCAGTATGGCAGCGCTCAAGATGCTGCTCCAGTTAACCCCGAGTGCTTCAGATGAAAGCACTATGGTATTTAGATATTACACTAGCAGTCTAATGATTGTCAATAATAAAGTGCCCCTAGTATGCTATTCTATAGGATCATTGTGCTCTGGAGGTCTCACAAAATAGTCTTACATCAATCCAAGGACAATAAGCATTTTAATTCTCTCATATCATCTACTGTATCACAACGTCAGCTCTTTTCTTGTTTTCAAGAGTTAAAGGATGAGCAATTGAAAACCCTCTGTTGTGATTGGTCATGTGGCTCAGTCTGGGCAACGTTTTGAGGAAACAGTCATTGAATCGTTCATACAACAAACAATTGATTCAATTAAATGAATGGGTCATTAAATCATTGGCTCTACTGACTCGCTAAAATTGGAGATTCCTTCAGAAATGACTTACCTTCAGACTGATAAAACTGACAAAAACATGCAATATAGTGTTATGTTAATGTACAATATGAACCTATTAGAAGGACGGTGCTCCCTGACTGTTTAATGCCCCATTCACTTTACTGGGGCATTAAGACTCACGCAGACCACAGGTTGAGCGCCCCTGCTGCCTTCATTAACACCACTTCTGGCACCAACCTACTTTTCCCATTTGGTCTCCCATCCAGGTTCTGACCAGGCTCAGCCCTGCTTATCTTCAGTGAGTAACTGGTCTTGGGCTGCAGCGTGATATGGCTGTGGTATATTTTAGTTACTATACTCTCAAAATCATTCTGCAAAATACCCTTAAAATTGTTTGCATGGAATATATATATATATATATATATATATATATATATATATATATATATATATATATATATATATATATATTTATATATATATATATATATATATATATATATATATATATATATATTTATTTATATATATATTTATATATATATATATATATATATATATATATATATATATATATATATATTTATATTATAATATATATATATATAAATATATATATATTTTTTTTTATTTATTTATATTATAATATATATATATATATATATATATATATATATATATATATATATATATATATACATATATATTTTTGTTTTTTTTTATTCAGTGAAAAAATAGCAAAAGCAGATTCTGTCTGCTCATTAGCACACTATTTTGGTGGGGGGGGACCCTTTTTATGAAAAAAAAAATGTTTAAAAGGGGGTCTATTATGCAAAAATCCCTTTTATAACAGGTTTAAACACAATTGTGTGGCAACAATCTGTAAATATAACCAGCTTCTAATGGTTTAAATATTAAAACCATGTTATAAACAATGTTTAAATATTATTTGTTTATAGTCAGACTTGATAAAAACAGTCAGCAGAGACACTTTGATTGACATTCTCCCTTTGTACATGTCATCAGTAGGGGAAAGCCCCGCCCACTAGTGACCATCTCTCCCTCATTAGCATAGTGTTAGTCTTGTTTTTGAATCTGCCACTATGCTGACACAGAGGCATTTGTAGCTCCACCCTCTTTTGAAAAGAGCACATATAATTAGCATTTAAAGCGAGTCACCAAAACATGGATCAAAGCATAAAAGGGTCAGTTTCAAAGATAATAATAAATAAACAATAAAACATATATAATAAAACATTATATATGTGGTATTTTGAGCTCAAACTTCACATACACACTCTAGGGACTTCAAAGACTTAATTTACAGCTTGTAAAATTAGGGATAACATGTCGCTAAGTGCACATTCCTGCATGCACAAATCAAATGTCACATAAAAGAAAAAGAAATGCTCAGCTGATGTGTCTGTACTGGTTAAACACACATTTGAGCGCAAATAACAGGCACAGCACTGCTCACTGAATCCCATTATATAACCGACGGTCATGTTTCTGACCTTCTATTTCGCATTGCAGTTTTGTTTTAAAAGCTAAAATCATCCATTTGTGACTTTAGGGTTTGCGCGAAGCCTTAGTGAAATGCAAATAGCAACAACAGCTGCAGGGCAATCGTGTTTTATTAGAGCGGAGACGATAATGATGACCGGGCCCTGAGAATTTTCTGAATTCATATTAAATCTGGAGTTTGTCCTGATAATGATGGATATCTAAAGAAGCCCAAATTCTCTAATAATCTGTCTGAGGAAGCTCTTCTCCATGAAAAACAAAGGCAAAAGTTCAGGCTTCAAGAACTAGTTCAGATTGACAATAATTACAGATCTTAGTGCAGTGACTAATTGGAACTGTGTGGCACTGTGCTCAAAAACAACAACAAAAACAACATTTTAATAGTGTACTGTGCTAGAATTATTTTAAAAAGTGCCTCTTTTTATTTATTTTCTTTTACTTTTTCCAACATTACCATTCATGGAGTGTTATATTGCAGTTTTATGAGTAAAAATGGTCTGCAAAAAACAAAAGTGCACAATAAACTGAATTTTGTCCTGCCAACGAAAGTAATTATGGCCTGACAATTCTGTATATGTGGACATAGCTACAATTAATTATGATTATTAAAAAAAATTTAATCAAAGCACTGTGTGAGGCTGGCTATAGACACTGGTTATTTTAGTTTTAGAGCGAGACAGGGAAACCTGCCGGTAAATCTGGCCTACATCACGCCAACAAGACTCTGAGTGGGTGTTTGAGGAGATGGGAGAGTCTTTGAACACAGAAGACAAACGTCTGTGTTAATTAGACGTGGCGAACGGACGCAGAGGTTAATGAAGTCGGGCTCATGTTCTTCTATCTGGTCACATCTGCTGCTCAGTGTGTGCCCAAGAGTCAAAGGTCGTCCGTCCACCTGCGACAACTCAGCATGCAGGAGCAATTCATATACAATATTCACCCTCATCTCAAAGACTTCTTTCCAAACTTTTAACTGCAAAGTCAATTCCTCGAGAACATTGTCAGTGTGATGAGTTCACGGTTCTTCTGGCACATGCTGTGAACTTCAATTGTGTGTGTGTAGAGGATGAGCTGATAGTAAAGCCATGCCCACAGGTATTTTAATGATGAGGGAGGAGTTTCCCCACTTTCGTTTTTCAAAAAATCTCTGTCCACGAGAAAATGCAAAAACGCACTGTGATGCATGTTAAGGGTATGCCGAACCAACAGGTGGCAATAAAGACACTTATTCTGAGTTCGCATTAAATATGGGATTAACTATTTTCGCAATTAAACAGCATACAAGTCAACGCAAATGTGAAAACAGAGACGGATTACAGTCCTGTGGTGGGAACGACATGGAATACAGGCATTCCTCAGGGATTTTTTCCAGCTGTGGCGGGACACCTGTTTTTTTTTTTACAGATCTACTAACTACCTGTGGCGGCATTTCAAATGACAAATGTCGTAAGCACAGTATTAGAAGTCAAGAATGCATTTATGTAATAGCCTACGAGCATGCGGATCTCTTTGCTTGCGCTCCGATTTCCTCTGCTCGTGCACAAAACTTGTTGCACACCCCTTCAAATATAAGCCGCTTCAAGAGCGCGCAGATCTTCTTGTGCACTCTCAAATAAACGCAGCTGAAGTACAATTTAGTGCATTTATGTAACGAGTATGTCTTCAGCATTTATTAAATTTGCTAGGAATATTTATGAATGTCTCATATAGACCTACAGAGTGGTATTAATGCATCCTGAAGTAAAGTGAAACGGCTGTACGTCGTGTTTGCTGGCCTCACGTATCACGCACCTGTCAGTCATCAAGTCAGTCAGTCAGCACGTAACCTTGAGGTTTAAACAAATGACGCACAGCACTACTACGGTTACAGAAAAGTTTGCGCTTTTATAATTCACTTAGCCTTTAAAACGTTTTGGTGTGATTATTACCCGCTATTAAAAAAATTTAATGTTTTGAATGAGAAGCTGTAATATAGCCGTGGCGGGATCAATTTTGGCGTGGCGCCCCGCCAAGGAAGAATGAATGTAGCGGAAACCATGGAATTTGCTCATTCAAGCCATGTTGGCCAATCAGAATGGAGAAAACTATGTGCACTCTGACATCATGAAGCGAAAACTCAGGGTACAGTGTGTTCATGTGGACACTACAACCGGAGTCTCAGAAAATCTTTACCCTAGCCAGAGTTTGCAGAAAGCTTTGGTTTCAGTGACTCGATACTTCGTTTTCGTCTAGACAAACAGCAAAACTATGTAGGAAAAGTGCACTTTTAAAGATACACTTGTACGTGGACTGGGCCTAAGCTATTGATCAAAACAGGATCATCTGGAAACAGCTTATATGCATATTTTAACAATAAATATTTTAAGAGGGCGACGCAGTTGTGCAGTAGGTAGTGCTGTCGCCTCACAGCAAGAAGGTCACTGGTTCGAGCCTCGGCTGGCTCAGTTGGCGTTTCTGTGTGAAGTTTGCATGTTCTCCCTGCGTTCGCGTGGGTTTCCTCCGGGTGCTCCGGTTGCCATCCACTCTGCAGATCTCTCGCTTGCCCTCATTCTGAATGTAACCCTGAACCATGATTTTTCCTTCACCAAACTTGACTGATTTCTATGAGAATCTTGGCTCCATGCAGGTTCCAGTAGGTCGAGATGCAGTTCAACAGATGATTCATCTGAAAAATCGACCTTCTGCCACTTTTCCAAATGATCAAATAGACATAATTTGACATTATTAAAAGCATATTTGTGCAGACTTTGATACGAGTTCAACCTCGATATATTTGCTCCTTCAATACAATTGATTCGCAATTCTTTCTCAGTTCAAGAGAATGGTTTGAGTCTGGTACAATAACATGTCATAGCCCTGACGTGTATACAGTCTATGCAATTAGGAAATTATGGCTAACAATCAAACGTATGCATCTAAATGATCTTACAAAATGTTAGACTGAATTGCAATAACACATTTGTGATCTCACAGCTTTTATTTTGGATAAAAAGTCCAACTTGCACTTTAATTTTAAGCGTTTAAAAGCTGTAATGTTGCTGCATCCCCAAAGCTGAATGAATTCCAGCATGTTCTGCTGTGGTTCAGTAAACTCAATGAAGAAATACAGCAGAACCGCTTAGCTGCAATGCTCAGATGATGTCACTGTTATGCTGCCAAAAAGCCTGTGTAAAGGGGCGTCAACACTAAAACTAAAACAGCCAGACAGAGCTTAACTGAATGCAGTCGAGTCTCAAGATGTGTTTTTGGTGCCCAGGCTTGTCTATACTCTCCAGAGATTCCAGAGTATATACAGATCTTCCTTACACTCTATTATACCAAAACAAAACAAAGCACTTCCACTACAGTACTGCATCTATTATACACAACTAAACACCAACACCAGCTTAAAACATGAAAACCAGATGACAACTCTTTATATGCACACCAAAAAGGTTTTCCCATCATTAATACTGTCCCACCAGAATTTCAAGGAAAAACAAATAATCAGATTTTTGCAACAAATATTTCTGATGATAAATGTCATCAAGATGGCGCCGAGCATGGCCGCCGTGTTGCGAGCTCCCTGCCCACACAGTGCTAAGGAAGGCACAACAACGGCTCTTCTTCCTCAGGCGTCTCAGGAGGTTTGGAATGACCCCCTACATCCTCCGCTCGTTCTACACCTGCACTGTGGAGAGCATCCTGTCTGGCTGTATCACCACCTGGTATGGGAATAGCACCAGCAGCAATCGCAAAGGCCTACATAGGATTGTGCGAACTACTGGACGCGTAGTAGGAAATGAGCTTCCCTCCCTGTAGGATATCTACTCCAGGCGGTGCATGAGGAAAGCCAAGAGAATCATCAGCGACTCCAGCCACCCAAGCCATAGACTTTTCTTTCTGCTACCCTCAGGCAGACGTTTCCGCAGCATCCGGTCACGCACCAGCCGACTGAAGGAAAGTTTCTTCCCTCAGACTATCAGGCTGATGAACACTTAAGCCTGATTTATACTTCTGCGTCAGGTGACCGGGGTAACCCACGGCGCATGCAACGCGCGTGGCTGTGCATTTTTACTTCTGCGCGCTGTCTCTGTCGGTCTGCATTAACACTTCCAAAACGCTAGTTGGCAGTGAGGTGTAAATGTTCCTCTGTGTCGAGTTTCTTCTCTGCTTTTTTGCTTTTCCTGAACACTTCCGGGATGTACAAGTGGCTCAAACTCGCTCATTTTGAGGTAGGAACCGGCGGACGTGCAACAACTTTAACTAGGAGGTAAACACAAAACAAAACTTTCCATCCGGAGCTCCTTCACGGGACTCCACACTTGTAAACAATCGCTCGCGCCATTCGCGCGGCTCTCGGTCCCGCCCAGACTCGTCAGCGCTACCAAGCTGACCAATCACAGAGCTTACGCTACGCGTCGTTGCGACGTGTAGTTACATTTTTTGAGAGGTGCACGTCAGTGACGGCGATGGCCACGGCGAAGGGCTATGCGTCAGCGCCGTAGCATACGCCGACGTTTGACGCAGAAGTATAAATCAGCCTTTACTCTTCCATACCCTCACTGCACACCATCAATATGTAGCATGCACTGCACTTCAACCAATCCATACTTGAAACAATACTGCCTACAACTACAGTATGTGGACACCTATTCATTGTACATATCGCTGTCAATTTCACATTGTCGTTGTATCTGCACAGTCTGTTTTTTAAACTGTGGTTGTATTTGCACTTTTATTTTATTTGCACCGTCTGTATTTTATCTTGATTTTGCACAGTCTGGAGCCAGCACCTAAGCTTTTTACTCATCATAGCACACATTGCATTTTACATTTCACAAAGAGCTGAATTACACAATGCATGAAGGCCTACATCCAAACAAGCATACTGAGGCCAAAAGGAACTCTAATGAAATCTCTTATAATCAAACAGAACGCACTTGGTGAGATACTGTAGATCATCCCGGTTTGTCTTGCTGCTCATCTGACCCAAGTTCTTTTAAAACATCAAACATCCAAATGTCACAGAGAGCTTTAAGGTTTCAGGAACATGATACAGGGATCTACGGAGGATCAAGCAAAGTCGTAGCTGAAGACTCGCAGCTCTGGAACTCCTGTGTGAAGCAGATATGGCTGTATTCTCAGTGAGCGTAACAACGTCGGGAGCTGTCCACATTAGGCTCGCCATCCATCAAATGATTCATTTGCTTTAACAAGACGACGGTGTAAACGCAACTGCGGTTTTAAGTGATTTTGGGACAACTTAATACAAATCCCCAGAAGAAACTGAACTACTTATTTGTAGCATAGTTTTAACAAGGCAATGGAAACATTCATCAAAAACTTTGGTCCTGAGATCACACCCATGATCAAATTTCCCATTTCAGCACATCCCAATGCTACTCCTATGATCTGGGCAGTAATGAGTAGAGTGAACTCAATAGCCATGTTTCCATCCGAAGATGCAAATGAAATGTATGCACAGAACTGGATTATCACATGAAAGATTTGTGAATGAAGCAGTTTCCATCCAATGTGTCAAAGAGAACAGAATCGGCACTTCCTGATAAATTGGTGAGAATCACCAAAAAGAAAAATGGAAATTGCTGCGGTAGGAGAAGCTGCATGAATCTTTTCTTTATTTAATAAATTACGTGCGCCTCAGAAGACAATGCTGACACACAATGAACGCCTAGTGGCATTTATGGGCATGAGACTCAGTGCAAAGACGCTCTTGAAGTAATTAATAATATAATAACACTAACACTGAAATGGGTAAGGCATTTCAGAATGACCAAAACAACATGTCAAATGTTTTATAATGGGGTCAGCCTGCTGTCCATTAGTGCATCCCACTAACAATAACATAAATAAACAAAACATTAGCTACATGATTTAAATGATGTGCGACACACACACAGGTTTGCTGAGAAACAACTGAGAGATTTCAGCTGCTGTCTGGGCTTTCACTGCTAAACTACACTTCCCTTCTTCATGTGTTCAATACTTTGTCCCTGTGTCATTTCCTTTTTTTACACATAACCTAATAAGTAAACTTATTAGATTTGTTCTCTTTGCATATTTGGATGTCTTTCAAAGTCCTCAGCACCTTTAGACATATGTTTTTTCTGAGAAAAATTAGTTCAATACTTATTTCCCCCACTGTATATGAAATAACCAGTTAAACAGTTGTACCTAATACATTCTTCTGAGTTTAAAGACTAATTTTAAGACCACAAACAAAAGGCTACATGTAAGAGAGAGAGAGAGAATGTATCGGTGCATGTGTATTAGCCTTTTCCTGTAGCTGTGTGTTTGGAGACTTGGGCTCGAACAGGCCTCTTTAGAGCCATAATTCATGGGACTCTCGCTTTCAGATGGCGGATGCCACCAAAGCACTGAAGCACCACTCCAAACACTATCAGAGCCAAACACTCTCACACATGACCTGGCACACACACACATACACACACAGGCGTCAGTCAGTGTCACCTACTTTGGGAATAGTGTGCATGGCAAGTGATCTGTAATTAGTAGAGAAGGAGAGAGGGAAAGAGAGAGAGACCAAGTGCACTGCAGCAAACCCACCAAAACACTACAGCTGCTGGAGACTCTGTTTTTAGGGTGTGACAATTCCACATGCGCCACCACTTTTGGATAAATTTTGAAAACGCAGACACTGCAGTGTCATAAATCTTAATCCAGCGATGGCTGAAACTCTTCTTTCATGACATATTTCAGAGGGAACTATAGAATCAGGCTTTCTGTATGATAACCATTGTCACTTGCCGTGTCCCGGTTCATAAATTCCCAGCTCGATGCGTAGTATAGACAGATGGCGACGCTGCTTGGTGTCTAATTGTGATATATTGTGCTCATTACAGATATGCAAAGTTTAAGGGGCAATTGTGCAACATAACATATAGGGGTTCTTTCTTAATTACATTAAAACAGCATGGGATTTATTTCAGGCCTCTCACAAAAAATAAAAGATAATATAAATGCGATTACCCTAAAATTTGCAAACAATATTAAATCATTGAGGAAAACTGCTGAAGAGTTGGGTGTTTAGAAACAGCTGTATGGGCCTAAAATTATATCACAATATTTTCTGGTGTTTATTGCGATGACGATAATTAAAATGCATCCACATGCGTGGAGTTTGCATGTTCTCCCTGCATTCACGTGGGTTTCCTTCGGGTGTTCCGGTTTCCCCCACAGTCCAAAGACATGCGGTACAGATGAATTGGGTCGGCTAAATTGTCCGCAGTGTATGAGTGTGAATGAGTGTGTATGGATGTTTCCCAGAGATGGGTTGCAGCTGGAAAGGCATTGATAAAAATTATTAATAAAAGGATTAAGCCGAAAAGAAAATGAATGAATGAATAACATGGGGATCATTTTTATCAGGTATATTGCAAGATATCGCCCATCCATTCACAGCGTTACGATGTTTTTCTGAAGTCAACATAAATGTAGGGCAGCCTGGTTCTGCAGGTCTCTTGCATTGACACGTGACACTCATTCATGCCACTGGATTATAATTCCAGGAGCATCGGGAAGAAGATGCCATGACATTTATTCTGCCTCCTGCTCCCATCCCGTGCTATTTCGAGAGAGCCAGGTTGGCGTGGACATTGTGCCATACGCCTATGCCCAGGCCTGATTGGCCCATGTGTGTTCAGTCGCTGTGTGCACCAGTGGATCCACGCGGTGCCAGGTCACCCTCAAATGAGCTGGCATCACAGAAAGGTCCAACGGGGAGCAAACAGAATCACTAATGTGAGAGCATATACAACAGGTCTATGCGAGAGAACTGATGCCAGTAGCTATGTTTCCATCCAAAGATGCAAATTAAAACTGGAATAGCGCATAAAAGATTTGCGAATAAAGCAGCGTCTCCATCCAATGAGTCAAAGAGAACAAAATCGTCACTTCTTGACCAGAGATGGAAAGTAACGAAGTAGAAATACTTTTTGCAATGAGGAGATTACATTACACTGAGCCATTACATTAAAATTATTATTAATTTATTTCTTTACAGAAGAATTTTTAACATTATTTAGAGGATATGCAAGACATATTTTTATTTATTTGCTTTAATTTCATTTGATCAATGCTAAGGTTTCATAAATAACCACAGATAAATTATTTTTAAATCAAGTGATGCACCCTTTTAAAACCTCTCACTTATAATATGTGACGATACAATCTCATGGCAATTCGTAACTTTTTCATTTAGTGGCTAATATGTATAAATTTGTATGATCTAATTCGTACAATTTAGTACGATTTGCTTTTCCCCTAATGACGGTTGGGTTTAGGGGTGGGGTTAGGTGCCACGCCTCCTTTTTAAAATCGTAAAATTTTGTACGACTGAACTGAAATTCGTACGAATTAGCCACTAAACTGGCAAAACGTAAAATACTTACGTTTTCTCTTGAGATCAGCCTGAATTGGCCTCAGTTCAAGCTATTAACCTTGAAAAAAGACAATCGACAGGTGAAGCTGTATATAATTGTACTATTAAGGCCAATTTAAAGCTCTTTTCTAAGAATAAAATAAAAAAAAATATTAAGACACAAACTAAATTAAACAAGAAATTTAAATAAATAAAAACAATTTAAATTAAATAAGTCAGAAAGCAAAAAGTACATTACTTGTTACATAAAAGTAACATGGTACTTGTAATGTGCCATAAAATAAAATAAAAAATAGGTATATATTATGAGGTACATCTGAAAAAAAAAAACTAGTAGGATCAAAATTAAATACATTTTTTAAAAAATGTTTAATAATTAAATGTATTTAATAGACTCAATTATTACATTAAATTACATGTATAATAATTAAATGTATAATAATTATAAATACATTCATAAATACAGTTATTTTTTATTGTAATAATGTATTTATTTCAAATTAAAAACTATGACATGCATACACAAAACAGAACACATAAGCTTGCATTTGATTTGTCCAAGCATGCACATAGCCATGCATTAATGCTTTAATGATAATTTGCTCCATAATGATGCCTTCAGGTGCAATTTTCAAACCTATAGTATAAATTAGCAGCATGTCAGAGGTTTAAACCTGCAGATCCACAAGCCTGTGCAAGGGCATCTGCATGTCCAGCAGTGGAGAAGAGCAGTTTGAAAAGGACGAAACCTCCAAATCATCATTATGAGCCGCTAATGCTAATGTTCGCCCCATGTTCCCTGTCTAACGGCAGACTCTGCCTATAGATAGAAAGGCGCAGCAGTGTGAAGGTTATCAGCAGACAGGAGTGTGACAAGGACACAGTGTTCAGGTGTAATTGGCACTGCAGTGCTGTAATCACTACATTACTACGCTGCTTCTGGCTTCATGTTCAGATTGCTGCGTTTGGATCATTTAGACAGATCATACTCATCCTGAGGTAATTTTCACATAATCGCATGTTAGACACACATCATACATCGCTAGAAGTTATTCCCAGTGTGCAGTAAGATTCTCCACAGTGTTTCAGTACACCAGCGGTGTCCAATCTCTGTCCTGGAGGGCCGGTGTGTTGCATAGTTTAGCTCCAACTTCATTCAACACACCTTCCTGGAAGTTTCTAGTAAACCAAACAGCTTGATTAGCTAAATCAGGTGTGTTTGATTGGGGTTGTAGCTAAAATATGCAAGACACCGGCCCTCCAGAATCAAGTTTGCAGTACACTTTAAAGCAGTGGTCTCAAGCTCAATTCCTGCAGCTCTGCAGATTTGAGCTCCAACCACCTGCAACTCACACCTGCTTAATAATCTCTAGTAGTCTTGAACACCTTGATTATTTATATCAGGTGTGTTTAATTAGGGTTGGAGCAAAACTGTGCTGAGAAGCTGCCCTCCAGTAATCCAGTTCGAGCCCAATGCTTTAAAGTCTGCATCAACTGGAAGCTGTGACAATTTACAAACAGACAAATAACACAGAAGTACTGGGATAATAGTTTATAGTTTTGATAAAACCACTGATGTTTATGGTAAAGATGGTTAAATCATCATCATATGCAGTTAACTTGACAGTCAAACATGAAAGTTGTAGGCAGCAATTATATTAAATATCAGTAGGTGGCGATAACCAGCCATCAAAAATATGCCACTGAATAATTCTGTAAAAATGATCATCTAGCAATGAAACAGGAAGTTTTATGAGTGAATAATTAAATCATTTATTGAAAATATATAATATTATAATATTAGATTTCTGCATTGTGTCATCGGCAACAGTAGTTACAGTGAATTTTTCACAGAACTGAGTATTTTACTATTTATTTTTACTCAGCTGATGTTATTTTTAATAAAATTACAGGTTCTTAGTTTTATTTGTTAAAACCAAAAGTGTCGTGTAGAGAGATTTGTAATCCGTTACACCACTAACTGTCAATCATAATGACACGCCCCGTTTTTATAGCATTAAATTATTATTGGCTAAACTGGAAAATTCTTTAAAAAAGAAAAAAAAAAAAAACATCTGAACCTACTAAAGCGTATATATGTGTGTGTGTGTGTATATATATATATATATATATATATATATATATATATATATATATATATATATATATATATATATATATATATATATTTAAATATACGATTTAACACCCTGTCCAGACTTTGGCTGTTTCCCAATATGCATTCTTCAGCGATTTTGTGTCCTCATGTAACGTCATCATCAACTGCCAAAGATCAGTTCCAAAACTCAAGAAAGCAAGAACGGAGGTAGGTGAAAATTCCCGGATGTCTTCTTGATATTGAGGGTGCACCGATGCAGCACCGAACTAGCTAGAAGTCATTGCGGCTGAATAAAGGAGGTGGTAAGCGCAGCATTTTATATAGACTTATTATTAAAGTTCAGAGATAGCACTTATTTATCACTGGAGTTTCCCTAAATGGGACAGTGAAAGTAAACATTAGCATGAAATTCTTAATAAGGCATAAACACATTAAGGGTGTTTACTGGCTGAAATTCGTATTAAAATTAGTTTTCTTTGTATTGTGAAACGTATATTTATAATGTTTTTATGCATATTATATATTTTGAAATGGAAAAAAACAATAAATCATTGTATGAATGCTGTAATGTTTAAAGGATTTCCTGTGTGAAATGTGTGAAGGTCATGTGACCATCAGGAAGAACGCAGCATCTCATATCTCAGAGGATGCAGTCTCTGTTCTTATGATCTCCCGAGTTCATTTTTCCAATGTAACTTGGCAAGACTGGTCTCCACAAGAAGGCGAGTCCGTTCTCTGCGTTCTTGGAGTTGAGAAACAGCCCTTGTCATGGCTAACACCCCCCTTCAGATGGCGATACAGCCAAGGGGTTCAATTACAGGGCGGGGAGGAGGGATGAAACAAACCATCCCGCCTTCACCTTATGCTCCATCATCTCTGTTGTTTCAGGCGCCCACAGTGAATCCACGCCCTGTGACAGGAAAAGGAGAGGCGTGGAGCCCTAATGGCCACCGCTCAGAGGTGGTGCTGGGCTCAGAAACAGGGCAGCCCTCAGGCCAGGCCAGGCACAGGAATCACGCTTCCTGGCTGACACGCTGTTCCCACGGCAACGCAGGGCAGTGCCATCCGCGCCCACGCACTGACTGGTGTCCCTTTCACCCCTGCCAACATTCTGCCACCCCCGCAAGAGTGTCCCACTTTCTCTTACTTTCTGTCCTTTCATCCCAGCTTTTGGATATGTAATGCTGATCATCGATGATACTGGTTTCGTAATTCATAAAGTAAAAAAAATGAAAAGTTAGGAAACGCTAGTGAAACTCCTGCTACTTTCTAATAGCCTTATTCTTCATGTAAGAGCGGGCGCAGCCATTGACATCTTTTTGGCTGGAGACTTCCGCTCTCACTCACTTCTATTGATTTCTAGACATTAAAGGTGCAAGTTTGACACCCAGTGGTTGAACTAGGTATTGCACTACTGGTTTAAAACAAACGCAAGCACAGGTTGCCAAATTGAGGAGGGACTCTGACAATCCAGCCTAAATCCTGATTTAAACCTCGTTCTAAAGCAACCGCACACGATAGAAGCAATTTTTTCCATCTTAAAAGGAGTTTTAGTTCTAACCAACACCTGAAAGTTAAGATATTAGAAACAGCCTCTATTTCTCACAGGTGAACAACAGAATAAACTGATCCCCTCAGGTGCTTTATTCAGTGTTAAATGCTAATAATGTGAGTCTGAATGCCATTTCACATGACATTTATTACTATACAAATGAAAGAAGCAGCAGATCGTTCAGCTCAGATCTGGAAAATAAAATAAACCATTTGAAAATGAACTTTAGACCTGTGACTGTGATAATGTTAAAGATGATTAACAGGTTTTAAACCTTACCACTTCGCTGAAGTGCAGTGAGTGCACTATTCTGTGCTTCTGAACGGCTGTATTTAAATTTCTGTCAAAAACTTACATACAGCATAAACAGCCTAAAACTGCATTTATTGCACAAAAGATTTCCGAATAAAGCAAATCCAATGAGTCAAAGAGATCAAAATTCTCTCTTCCTGCTAAACAGGTACCAAATATCCAAAATAAAAATAGAAGCCACTGTGGGCCTTTTTTTCTCCAATAAATGAGTTGCGCCTCTGAAGAATAATATAAAAATTAAATAAATTAAAAAATAAAAAATTTAATAAAAATTAAATAAAATATATTTAATAATAAATTTAATTAAAATTGTAATAAAAATAAACCATTTAATTAAAAAAATTATAATAAAAATGATATAGTAAAAATAAAATATAAACAACTAAATAAAAATATACTATAAATTTTTATTAAAACGAAAAAACAAAATTTACAAACAATTTAGTAAAAAATAATAATAATTAAAAATTAAATAAAATATAAATTTAAGAAAATAAATTTAAACAATTTAATACAAATTAAATTAAAACAATTAAATAAAATTTAAATATAAACAATTTAATAAAAATAAAATAAAAAACTATTTAGTAAAAATATCTAAAATAAATTAAAACAAATACATTGAAAATAAATTAAAACAATTTCATACAAATAAAATATAAAAAATTTTATAAAAAAACTATTTAATGAAATATAAAAAATATAAACAATTTCATTCATACATTTTATTTTCGGCTTAGTGTCTTTAATAATCTGTAGTTGCCACAGTGGAATGAACCGCCAATTTATCTAACATTTGTTTTATGCAGCGGATGCCCCTCCAACAAATCAGAAACAACCCAAACACTCCCATTCACACACACATACACTACGGCCAATTTAGCTTAACCAATTCACCTATACCACATGTCTTTGGACTGTGGGGGAAACAGTAAACAATTTAATAAAACGAAAATAAAAGAATATTTAATAATAAAAAAAAAATGATATAAAAATGAAATAAAATGGTATGATATGAACTATTTTAGTTTGAAAACAGCATCCTCTTCTGTGAACCCAGCCCTCAGACAGCGTTTCACTGTAAAACTGAGAGAACGAATAACATACAGCATGCTCCTAAAGCAGCTCTGACAGGGATATAAATGCAATAAAAGTGCATTTCAGGACCTCCGTTCCAGCACGGCTGTCAGAGCCTTGAGTAGTTGCCGGCAAAAGCGCAAACAAGGTAAACTTTTATGAGCAGCCAGGAAATGTGTGGCAGATGCCGTCTCCTCCAGACCATCTCCGTCTGCACACTCCATTCATCTGTCCCCGGTGTGTGCGCGCGCGTGTGTGTAAGTGTGTGTCTTCAGAGCCCGTCACTTCCACAGATGCAGTCTGTTTGTCCTGTTTGTGAGCTCTGCATTATGAACTGTCACATCTGATGAAATAATGGTACAATGACAGCTTCGAGAGCACCAGTCTGCTTACTAGACACTTTACACTTGTAGCTTGACTTTGTCCTTTTGCTGGTTGCGGATTCTTCTTTAAGATGTCAATGTTATTTCTACAGCATTTTGTACTGCAAAGATTTTTTCAATGTGAATTGTATGGAATAAAATAACTAATTAAATGGATAATCAGAGGCATAGAAGCAATTTTAAAAGTGGGTGAGACCCTTAAAGGGAAACAAACTGTGTACTGGCCCTGGCTCACTGGAAATATGTCCCTCAGCTTACACTTTTGTAAAAAAATAAATGCATTGCTTAATATACATTGCTCTGGGTGTTTTAGTGTATGTTTCAGATGACAAATCCACTAGAGGGCACTGTCATTGTTTTTTTCAAACCTGAAATAAGTTACTCAGAGTGCGTTTTGTTGTACATTTCAGATAACAAATCCACTAGAGGGCACTGTCTACGTTTTTTTAAATCTAAAATAAGTTACTCAGAGTGCGTTTTGTTGTGCATTTCAGATGACAAATCCACTAGAGGGCACTGTCATTGTTTTTTTCAAACCTGAAATAAGTTACTCAGAGTGTGTTTTGTTGTACATTTCAGATAACAAATCCACTAGAGGGCACTGTCTACGTTTTTTTTTAATCTAAAATATGTTACTCAGAGTGCGTTTTGTTGTACGTTTCAGATAACAAATCCACTAGAGGGCACTGTCTACGTTTTTTTAAATCTAAAATAAGTTACTCAGAGTGCGTTTTGTTGTACATTTCAGATAACAAATCCACTAGAGGGCACTGTCTACGTTTTTTTAAATCTAAAATAAGTTACTCAGAGTGCGTTTTGTTGTACGTTTCAGATAACAAATCCACTAGAGGGCACTGTCTACGTTTTTTTTAATCTAAAATAAGTTACTCAGAGTGCGTTTTGTTGTACGTTTCAGATAGCAAATGCACTAGAGGGCACTGTCTACATTTTTTTAAATCTAAAATAAGTTACTAAGAGTGCGTTTTGTTGTGCATTTCAGATGACAAATCTACTAGAGGGCACTGTCTTTGTTTTTTTAATCTGAAATACGTTGCTCAGAGTGCGTTTTGTTGTACATTTGAGATCACAAATCCACTAGAGGGCACTATGTTTATCAAATCGGTAATACATTACTCAGGGTGAGTTTTGTTGTACGTTTTAGATGACAAATCCACTAGAGGGCACTGTCCACGTTTTTTCAAACCTGAAATATGTTACTCAGAGTGCGTTTTGTTGTACGTTTCAGATGACAAATCCATTAGAGGGCGCTGTCTACGTTTTTGTAAATCTGAAATAAGTTACTTTGTTTTGTACGTTTCAGATACAGGTCCTTCTTGTCCACAACAAGGTAAAGCTTGTAATGTTTACAACTGAGCTAAAATCTTCGCTAAACCAAACCAATTGAGTTTCAGAATGCAAACATATAATTTAACCTCAATTTTACTTTGCTTTTTCTTTTGTGGAAGCGTGCTTCACATCGTTCTGCAGAACAAGTACAACACTGTACAAGGTGAGCAACCAAGCAAACTGACATTATGTCCTGACAAACAGCCAAAGGGAATGAATGAGAAGATGTAAAGCACATGGCAGACATGCCCAAAAGATGATTTGCCTTGTGATTGGCTGAACGGCTAGTTCACTGAAATCCAAGTAGCAAACCAAACAACACAGGCAGAAACATTGGAGGTGAATATCTCATTTCTGAATCACAAGCTGCTCCGCAGAAGAAAATATTCCGTATAATGGCATTACTCTGTTCAGTTCAATAACTGTGTAAAGTTCAGAAGAGTATGATGAGTTCAATAACAGACAATAAATAGGTTTAAAATGATTAAGCTTCAATCAGTTCAGTGTTGATTCAATTCAATACAACACTGTCAATGCTGCAAAATTTGCTTCTGCTGTACAAAAACTTTGCAGAAGACAGCAGTGTCATCTCCAACACAATACACTTCAGGTTTTTCCCCCCCAATATTGTAAGTGCAGTCAATTCAATAATATTAATTATTAATTAATAATATTAATTTTTTTTATTTAGTTTTGTTGATTTACAATTACTAGATAAGCTTGCACTGCAAAAAAAAAAAAAAAAAAAAACACTTTTCTTGATTTGTTTTGTCTTCTTTCATGTACAAATATCTAAAAATAGTTAATTTAGGAAGTAATTTCTAGATAAGCAAAAATATTGTCTGGTTTTAAGAAAAAAATGTGCCAAAATTAAGTGAGATTTTTCTTAAAACAAGCAAAAAATTCTGTCAAAGGGTAGAAAAAATAATCTATGGGTTTCACTTTGGCCAAAGTCCCTTTAAGAAAAGTAATTTTACTCAGCGACCATCTTTGAAACGTCTCTCGGTCAGTATGCTTGGGCATTCTGTCTAAATGGGGAAACATCAAATTCTCCAAACCCTCATTTATGGCCGTTCTACACATTATCATCCTCTGAATAATCGCTCTGGTCTTCAGAAGTAATTAACAATTTGGTCTTGATGGTGAATCTCCCACAGAAATGACGGCGACTCTTTGTTTACAAGTTTGTAGGCGTTCTTGTACTGGCTGTCATGTGATGTGTGATTGACAGGATGACAGTACGCCGCGTTCATTTCATACAGATTACAAAGTATTTGCTGAGATTCCAGTCCGTTTGTTGACCACAAAAACTGTCGTGAAAGCACAAAACTATTCTGAGATTCTCCCCTGGAGAAAAGTCAGTCTATAGCGATCAATGATTGGCTTCTGTAGTAGAGGGCAGGGCTTTATTTGCCTTAATGATGTTACACTTTTTCCCATTTAAAACTATAGGAGTGACATGTCTTGTGTATTCTATAGTCTTTGCTTTGACATAAGATTATTTTGTTTACATCATTGGCAGATTATTCCGTTTACATAACTTACATTATGCTTGTTTCGTGAAGTAACAACTCTTATATGTCTAATTATCAAGACCATTTTGATCAAACTCAAAAAATCCATCTGTTGATCACCATCATGGAAAAAGAAAATATTTAGATATTAGATTTGGTCAAGTTAAAGTGACAGCATCTTCAGTGTTTCCTCACAAAAACAAACACAATAGGTTTCACACTGAAGCAACAGGTTTGGAGGGAATTGAACTGGAATCCCTGAGCTTCAACACAGTGTTGACACACTACATTAAACCGCTCAGTGTCTCTGGAGGGAAGGCGACTGAGTTTAGCAGGCCGCTTCTGGGGAATGCCTTTCCTTGGCTTTATGTCTCGCTCCGCTGCTGTCTGGAGCTCATTTGAGGAACAGTCAAAAAAAAAACAGCAGCGTCTTTATGTGGATTCCGCTGAGATGCTCGCTCCGTCGTCTCTCCTTGAGCGGAGATCAGAGAAACACTGGTGTAACCGTCCTGAGGGCTCGCCAAAGGTTTTCTCCACACATCAAGAGCGAATTCAAAGCCTACACAGCAGAGGCGAGAGCGACGCAAAACTGAAAACGCGCCCATTACAGATTCCACAGGTGTTTGGGACATGAAATAAACAAGTAAACTTCTCAAAGATTGGCCCTTACTGGCTGACATCAGAAAGGAAGCTGTCTTGAATGGCAAAGACCTACAAAAATAGAAGCGTATGGGGGGAGTCGATAACTGTGTGTGTTTGGGGAAGTGTGTGGGTGGAGTCGCGCTGCCAGAAAACAGGTATATGTGCTCACGGAAGCGTGTGATTGGAGAGTAGCTGAGGAGACAGAAAAATGAACACCATCTCAAAAAAGCATATATTATTGATAAACAAAATATAGATGTAGAATATCGACTTTATTATTGCTGTAAGAACTCCAAAGCCTAGTGGTGGCTGCATACCTGAGGGAGGTTTTAAGAGAGTTTAAGGATACTTTTGTGTTTAGAGTATCTTGTTTTCAGCTTATATTTTGGCATTTGGAGTTTTCATGCTGAGGTGGCCATTTCTGTATTATTTTTATACTTATTAATAGGGTTGTTCTGACACTGATACTAATATCGGAAATACTTGCCAGTAGAGTAAATATTCTGAGATCGGTATTGGCAAGTATTTAAAACCATAAACCAATCCGATACCATCTTTTTAAATGCATCTGTTTCAGTAAAGTACAGTAAATCATATTGCTGTTGAATGTCTGATAATTAAACACTTTAGTCCACACAATGTATTTGTCCATGTATTATTAATGGATTAGTCTTAAGCACACCATAAATTAATTATGTTAATTTATACAGGGCTAGTGGTATACACAATAGTTTCTACAGATACACACTCACATATCAGTTCAGTACCCGGTATTGCCCTGAGCTCAGGTATCGAATCCATATCGGGAAGGGAAAAAGGGTATAAATAGTCCAGCAATAAACTTACTAGGGCTGCATGGTGGCACAGTGGGTCGCCTCACACCAAGAAGGTTGCTGGTTCTAGTCTTGGCTGGGTCAGTTGGCATTTTTGTGTGGAGTTTGCAAGTTCTCCCCATGTTCATGTGGGTTTCCTCCGAGTGCTCTGGTTTACCTCAAAGTCATACTCTATAGGTAAATTGGGTAAGCTAAATTGTCCCTAGTTCATGCGTGTTTGTCGTGGTCCTCCCAGTTCAGCATTGGGCTAACGACCCAACTCGCAAAAAGTAGATGTTTAAGAAACACCAACATGGTGTGGCTAAATAGCAACTTCGATATAAATGGCCCTGGAGTAAGCAATAACTAATTAAATATTATTTTAAAAATTGTTAACTTGATTACGCGGCGATACAGGCACACGCTCCCTGTGTAAGACGATGGTCATGTTGAAAGTTAGTACACAATTTGTCAAGGGAAAACTTAAACGTTAAATAGGAAAAGTATTGAAACTCCTTGGACATTTTTGAGAATGATGCTAATGGTCTAATCTGGTTCAATGATCTATGTTAAGCTAAGTTAAAAGTGTCAGACCGGCTAAAAGGGTTAATAAATGGTAAAACTCGACTGTTTAACTCTAGGAGAGCTATAAAAATGGCCCTATGACCAATAAAGTCCTTTAAGGGTCCACCAGGAACTAGTCCAAAGTATGGTCACTATGGGAATCCAAAGAAACACAAAATGGGAATAACAATGAGAAAAAATGGCAGATGGACTTTTGCATCTTAAGTTGTACCTATATTATACTGTAGACACTCACATCTTTCTCAACCAGGAACTCTAAATTCAAACGAATCAAACAAGATATTATTGCAAATGGAGTACATGATAACCTCAAAGTCTAAATCAATGCTGAGTCCACTTTCTAAAGTAGTTTTCTAATCTAGCACAGAGTTAATGCCTACAGTATGTACAACATCTAAATCAGTCACTAATGTCCTCTTTTTTATTGCGATGCTACCTAACTGTAGGACAACAGCAGCTCTGTTCATTTCAGCTGGCAATCTCTATCTTTATGCGCACTGAGTCAAGCGTGCATTTTTCAGCTTGGGAACCCTTGAGAGAAATGCCAACCTGATGCAAACTTGACCTGACTTCTTCCAGAGTCTGAAAAGCCCCAGCTTGCCCAAAGCCTGTCTCGATGATGTGCATTCAGCAGGCTGTGACCGCTGGGACGACCAAGTGCACAAAGGATAAAGCACCACAGCTGGCCGTCTATGGGGCACCTTGGCCTGTTGCCCGGCCTTTTGGAGTGGCATCGTCCTGGGACATAAATCCCTCATCATTTGGGCACAGCCTGCCGACACATCCATCATACAAGTGCTTCTCCTGTGCCGCCTTTGTTCTGTTCAGTCTACAAGATCCAGAGTCTGATGCACAATGACATTGTCCTTCCGATAATTCATCTTGGTTCACAATGTTCTCCATCTCTGGCATACACATGGCGCCCAGAGGACCTGCCAGTGACACGCTTTATAAAGAGACTTACATCTTACAGTGAGTGTTCCTTCAGGTTTCACTAAGTACAACTTAAGACCTTTTAAAGACAATTCTGAATTGATGAATGAACCAATGAATGAACTAACCAACCATCCTATGATCGAACCAACAAACCAACCAATCAACTAATAAACGAACCAACCAACAAACCAACGAATGAACCAACCAACAACCAACCAACCAAGCAACCAACCAATGAATAAATGAATCAACCAACCACCAATGATTGAACCAACCAACCAACCAACGAACAAACAAACCAACTAACCAATGAACGAACTAACAAACAAACCAACCAGCAAAATAACCAACAAACGAACCAACCAACTAACAAACCAACGAAGGAACCAACCAACCAACCAATGAACCAACTAACTAACTAATAAATGAATGAACGAATTAGCAAACAAGCTAATGGACCAACCAATGAACGAACCAACCAACAAATGAACGAACCAACCAACCAACCAATAAATGAACAAACCAACGGACAAAAAAAGTAACAGACAAATGAACCAACCAATGAACGAACCAACCAACGAATGAACGAACCAACAAACTAGCCAGCCAACCAACTAACGAACCAACCAACCAACTAATGAACCAACTAACTAACCAACGAATGAACTAAGGAATGAACCAACGAACAAACCATCCAACGAACCTACCAACAAACCAACAAACAAACAAACCAACGAACGAACAAACGAACCAACCAACCAACAAACCAATGAACCAGCCAAATAAATTTAGTGCTTTACTGTATATTCCCATATATTTGAATAAGACTGTACAACATATTGTTTTAGCATCGATACCATTTGTGTATAAGAAATTCTAACATTTGAAGTTTTAAAAAATATTAATAATAATTGAGTACACTGAAAAAAAAATCAAAGATGATTCCTTGGATTGACTCATTTTTTTTTTAGGTTAAGTGGTTGTAAACAATTTAATTGGGCTGAATTTAAACAAACAAATACAGTTTAAGATTACACTCAACCCATATAAATCGTTTGCAACAATTTTACAAAATCTTTTTTCAGCGTATGCAGTGTGATTTATTTATATGTTAATATCAATACATATACAGGGTTCATACACATTTTTACTACTAATATTCAATGACTTTTCCAGGACTTTCAGGTGAATTTTCATGACCTAATGGTTATGTAATGTCTATGTATAAGTGGTAAATAACAAGAAAAACAATGCATGTTCAAAGTTTTTACAGCATATCATAAAACATGCGACATTTAAATTAATCTTTATATATATGTAAATTTATTTAGATAATGCTCATACAGCACTAATAATGTGAGAGTATGAGTTTAGCCATGGACAGAAAAGAAGTAAAGGCAACTAACCCATATTTAAGTTTAACTCCATCACTTTTCCAAAACTTTGTGGGTTTTTCAGATTTTACAAACCTTTTTCAGGCCTGAAATATGCCATGTCAGAATTCCATGACTTTTCCAGGTTTTTCATGACCGTGTAAACCCTGCATATAGTTATCCAAAAAATTTGTTCAATCATAGAAAAATCCAAAGAGGTTTGTGACAAGTGAAGGGCGAGTAAATGATGACAATTACATTTTGGGTTGAACTATCCCTTTAAGAATACACATTTGCTCCATTAACCAAAAACATTTTCCATTAATACTCCTACAGTGCTCCCAGTCTTCGCGTGATATGCAGACTACTGGAGCTAAGCTAAATGATACGATTCCAAAAGATTGATGACGAAGCACTAATTGAGTTTCATCCAGCCGATCGCTCTAATAAATCAAGAGATCAAACAATGACTCATGCAAAGGAAGAAGCGTTTAGTCATTTTCAGACTCATGATTTTCTTTTCTCCAGCTTCTCATAACTGCTACCCACGTTCTGTCACCTTAAAGAAAAGCGCCAAAATGTGTCAGGAATAAAATCCTCCTTATGTGACCTATTCAAAGTGCGATTGTATAAATAATCAAGAGGTTTGCGGGGAAAAAATGTCACTCAATGACTGGAGCAAATGAAACCGCACCATGTGTGAAGCGATTGTAAGAGGAAGTGAATGGCGAGCTGGCAGGGGACGCATCCCTTGTTACATCACAAAGCAAGCTGGCACTGAGGTGTCTGTGTTGGGCACTATTCATGGGCACAGGCTGAGGTAGGAGACCCAGCAGGGCAGGAAGAGCTGTATGGAGCAGATGGGAGATTCATGCCGAGCAACAAGCCTCTAGAAGTCTGAGACGAGCGCTCTCCACAGTCGGACCACTGCGATAACATCCACTCAATTTATTAGCACGTTTCGCACCAGGTGATGTGTGTGTGTGGTGTGGCTGGCAATAACAAGTTCCTTTATTTCATTTCTGGCTTACTTGCCAAACTTTTAATGACAAAAGGGAGGAAGCAGAACACTTTTATATGAAGACTGGATCTCTGTGTTTTTCTAAAAAATAACACGTCAGTGTTTTAGCACCTCAGAACTCCGAAGCCACTTAACTTTTTGAATATAGACATGAAAATCATATGTTTAAATTAATTGATTGGGAATCTTCAGCTTATGTACAGATTTAAGTTTGGTCTTATTTTTAAAAAGGCAGACGTCAGATTGTAGCTAAAGAGAAAAAAGTTGAACGTATGTGCCTTTATGTATACCTTTGCCTTTATTAAATAATAAAACAATACATCTATATTTTAGTATTCAACATAAAATATGTATTTTACAAAACCTGTTTTAAGCAAAAAAAAAAAAAAATCCAAATTTAAAGTTTTAGTCAGATTTTGTTTAGCCGCAGTACCAAACATGACCACCAGGACATTCATTTTCCATTAGTGACTAATATACAACGCCACCACCTATGTTTTTAACAATATGAACTATATATTTTTTTTGGAAATTGGGTAGTGTTTAATTTGAATTTAGCCTCTAAAATACATTTTAAAATGTTTACATGTAGATTTCTGTAGCAAATTAATGCTTTACGACTGTGTGAGTATCCTTTTTATAGGTTTTTGGTTAAATGACTAAAATCTAGTCTGTGACTGACACGTAGCTCAATAAATTTCTGTTGTATAAAAGTGAAAGACGTTAAATAAAACAAAATTTATGTGCATTTATGTTTATGGAAATAATACAACAATAAGCTTATATTTTAGTAACTGACATAAAATATGTATTTTACAAAACATGTTTTAGCCTAAAATTGGCAGAAAAGTCAAGCTAAATATCCGAACAAATTGTATTCCAAATTTGAAGATATCTCAAACGATGAGCTTTCAGTCCGTTTTTGTTTGGCTGCAGAACCAGACATGACCACCAGATGACATTCAGTGTCCATTAGTGACCATGCAAAGGCACCACCTATGTTTTGAGCAATATGAATTGCATTTTTTCATACTTTTCACAATATTTGTAGAGTAGACATAAACTTCTAAAGTAATATGGGAAATTTGTTGGTGTTCGATTTGAATTTTGCCTCTAAAAACAGCTACAAAATGTTTGCATGTGAATTGCTGTAGCAAAGTATTGCTTTACAACTGTGGTGAGTATTCTTTTTATATAGGTTTTTGGTTAACAATTTTAGTTGTTTAAAAGTGACCAATAAAACAAAAGTTATGTGCCTTTATGTTTATGAAAATAATAAAACAATAAATGTATATTTTGGTATTTGTCAAAATATGTATTTTACAAAACATGTTTTAGCCTAAAATTGGCAGAAAATCAAATCCACGTATCTGAACAAATTATCATCCAAATTTAAAGTTGATACCTCAAAGCATGAGCTTTTAGTCAACTTTTCTTTGTCTGCAGTACCAAGCATGAGCACATTCAGTTTACATTAGTGACCATACAAGGGCGCCCCCTATGTTTTGAGTGATAAGTATCAATTTTTTTGTAAACAGAATTGTAAAATAGTTTGTAAAATCTGGTGGTGCTTGACTTTAATTAACCTCTAAAAAACCTTTACAAACATCTAAAAATATTTACATGTAGATTGCTGTAGCAAAGTAATGCTTTACAATGAGTATACTTGTTGCAAATTAACAGTTGCTCTTTAATATCTGTCAAAAATCAGACTAGACATTTTAAACTCTCTAAAGATATACAGTTTGTGATGATTGCTTTGCTTAGACTATAATATTATGGTTTGAATATGTAACCGAAAATGGTCCCACATGTTGTAGAGTGACAGTAAATATAAAGACAAAAACATCACGCAAGTAATCTATATATATATATATATATATATATATATATATATATATATATATATATATATATATATATATATATATATATATATATATATATACACGCTGACTATATGTTGTTGAATTATACACCTCCCTACGGAAAACATTTTTTTGTTGAGGTAACTATGATTAAGCTATGGGTTAGCCTTAACAAAAAAAAAACAAAAAAAAAAACGTACGGCATTAATAAAGTGATTGTTTTTAAACAGGTTTCCTAAATGACACCCCTGTCTGTAATTGGTCATTCAAACAAAATGCTCCTCCCCCAGTCTCACATCATTGGCTGCACTGTTGCTGTGGCTCAAACAAATAATGATATTTTGGTGCAACAGATCTGCAATGTTTTTACTTTTCAGGGTAAATAAATGGCATTCTAACAACAACAGCATACTTGTGTCTGTTGATTGAACTAAAATAAGATTTTAACAATTAAAAAAAAACTTCAACATTTCAGCTTGAAGATACTTGAGGTAAATCTGTACATTAAAGAAGCGCACTAATAAAGTAGCATGTGCAGATGGACTATGGCTTTCTTCTTTAGTTGTTCTCAGGAGGCCTTTATGGTTTTACATCTCAGACAATTTCAAACAATTACCGCATCGGCTAATTTGTCTCAATGACAGCCAAACAAATGCTACAACTCCAACAGGAGGACATTATCAAGGCGGCGCGCTGTAATGTATTTACTAACTCCTTGCTAAACCAACAAAAAAGTGATTAAAGCTCCGGGCTACACAATTAACCTCTTGGGAGCGACTCTTCCACACACAAACTCAGACATAATGCATTCTGGACGGGTTTTAGAGGCGTTAGAGCACCAAATCGAAAAATGCTGTACATTATAACTGCATCAGGAAAGCTGATTGCACTGAACGCTAAAGCATTTTAGAGAAAGCATGAATAAGAAATAAGTTTGCACAGATAGTTACAAACTAAAGCCTGTTTTAGACTCATGCAAGTGAAAGTTAAGCACAATATTTTAGGTGGTCTTTTTTATGTACATTTTTATCTAAAATTAAAACCATGAAACTAAAATTGATCAATCAATCAATCAAAAACGTATTTTGATTATATTCCATTGTTTTATTTAAAACTTTTGTAAATTAAAAAAAAATTAAGACTTATTAAACAAGAAAAGACACAAACAAATATTTAACTAATTATTATATATATATATCCACACTCACCGACCACTTTATAAGATGTCTTACTAGTACTGGGTTGGACCCACTTTTGCCTTCAGAACTGCTTTAATCCTTGGTGGGATAGATTCAACAAGCTACTGGAAATATTCCTCAGAGATTTTGCTCCATATTGACATGATAGCATCACGCAGTTGCAGCAGATTTGTCGGCTGCACATCCATGATGCCAATCTCCCGTTCCACCACATCCAAAAGGTGCTCTATTGGATTGAGGAACTGCTGACTGTGAAGGCCATTTAAGTAAAGTGAACTCATTGTCATGTTCAAGAAACCAGCCTGAGATGATTCACGACATGGCGCGTAATCCTGCTGGAAGTAGCCATCAGAAGATGGAGACACTGTGGTCAGAAAGGGATGGACATGGTCAGTAACAATACTGGATATTCCCTCTTTGTCGAACCATTTTCTGTAAACCCTAGAGATGGTTGTCCATGAAAATCCCAGTAGATCAGCAGTCTCTGACTGGCAGCAACAACCATGCCACGTTCAAAGTCATTTAAATCCTCTTTCTTGTCCATTCTGATGCTCGCTTTGAACTGCAGCAGGTCGTCTTGACCATGTCTACATGCCTAAATGCATTGAGCTGCTGCCATGTGATTGGCTGATTAGAAATTTGCGTTAACAAGAAGCTGTACCTAATAAAGTGGCCGGTGAGTGTATACTGTGTATATATATTTTTTTTAACTAATTTTTAACAAAATAACAGAAAATTAAGACCTGCTGTCTAAAGAAAATGTGCTTTTTTTTCTAAGTGTTTGCCATTTTCCTAAAATGCCAAATTCTGGTTGGTTAGCCTCTTATTATTTCTAATTAACCAATTAGTTTTTAAATGAACCCACCCTGGTTTTTGCTGTCTACACATGCAGACCACCATTTCTGAAGCCTCTCTACAGTAAATTCGCCTCCCATTAATGTTACATTTGTGAATTCAGACCGAAGTTTCAAGAGATTAGTTGCAAATATGTTCCCTTCCTTTGACAAATGGAAAAGACCATCATGAAGAAAAACTGCCAGGTTCCTTCAGGAAGATCATCCGTTTACTCCATCACATGCTCAGTGGCGGTAAATGGTTTTAAATGCAGAAGCTCGTCGTCTGACGGATGCACCGCCAGGAGGCCGAGAGCGAAGATAGACTAGTTTAATTTGTGCTAAAAGACTGAGGCCAGACTAATAAGAACATTTCTCACCGAACAAGCTGAGCGTTGTGAAATACACTGTTACGGATAACACTCATCACACAGGAGAATTGTTGAGTTTAAAAACCTGTTCTGAGAAAGATTGGCTCGAAACAATGGGTCTGAGCACCGCAGCTCATTTTATAGAAGCAGGTTTGCTAACCGCTAGGTCATGGCCCGCAACAGCAACAGCTATTTTAGTAACTGCAGAGTTGGACACAGTTTCCAAGCAAGGCTTTACTTTCAAATTGACCTATTTGACCAGTCTGTAATGGTCAGCGTAGTCTGTGAAGCATACTTTTCCTCTGCTATGTGAGCAACAGATGTGTGTGTGATTGAAAACGCTTGAATCAACTAATGGAGGTGGCCGAAACTGCTGCCAGTCTCAATGCACACAGGCTGAAGGGGCAAAACTGGAGTTTGTAGTAAACAATGATTCACATTATTTAATCAGAACCTTCACAATGCTGTTCCACTTTTTGACTAGTTGCTGAATCAGTTTGCAAAATTGTGTTGAACATTTCATTCTTGGGCTGATTGCATTTGTTCTCACCAATTCAACTTAAATTACTAATTCAAACTGGATGTATTTTGTTTTAAATATACTGATTCAAATTATTAGGTCAGAGCAAGCCTCCAGTTAATGATTCAAATGATCCAGATAGAGCGAGTCTCTAGTTAATGATTCATTGATTCAAATGATCCTGTAGAATAAGTCTCCAGTTTTAATACACTGATTCAACTATCCTGTCAGAGCAATGATTCATTGATTCAAATGATTCTGTAGAACGAGTCTCCAGTTTTAATACACTGTTTCAACTCTCCTGTCAGAGCAATGATTTATTGATTCAAATGATTCTGTAGAACGAGTCTCCAGTTTCAATACACTGATTCAACTATCCTGTCAGAGCAATGATTCATTGATTCAAATGATTCTGTAAAATGAGTCTCCAGTTTCAATACACTGATTCAACTATCCTGTCAGAGCAATGATTCATTGATTCAAATGATTCTGTAGCACGAGTCTCCAGTTTTAATACACTGATTCAACTATCCTGTCAGAGAAAGTCTCTACTCAATGATTCATTAATTCAAATGATCCTGTAAAAGAAGTCTCCAGTTTTGATACACTGATTCAACTATCCTGTCAGAGCAATGATTCATTGATTCAAATGATTCTGTAGCACGAGTCTCCAGTTTTAATACACTGATTCAACTATCCTGTCAGAGCAAGTCTCTACTCAGAGCAATGATTCATTGATTCAAATGATCCTGTAGAACCAGTCTCCAGTTTCAATACACTGATTCAACTATCCTGTCAGAGCAATGATTCATTGATTTAAATGATCCTGTAGACCGAGTCTCGTTTTAATACGCTGATTCAACTCTCCTGTCAGAGAAAGTCTCTACTTAATGATTCATTGATTCAAATGATCCTGTAGAACAAGTCTCCAGTTTCAATACACTGATGCAACTATCTTGTCAGAGCAATTCTCTACACAATGATTTCTACTTAGTGAGCTTCCACTGAATGATTCACTGATTCAAAAATAATATCATACATTTTCTACAGCTCATGACTGACTTATACGGTCCAATCTATGGTCCAATATAGATTCACGACTCACTGATTCAAATAATCCTGTCAAGGCACATCTGACAGCAAAAAAAAACAAAACAATTTGCTGATTACAATGCGATATTGTCCAGTCCAGAGTCTCCAGTTAACATCTAACTGATTCACAAGGTTCAATCAGAGTGAGTCTGTAGTTTACAATTCTTTGATTCAAAAGATACTACCAAATTGTGCCTTGTTTATTCCCCTTTCAGCTATAGTTCTCAGAAGCATCCATCCTTTTATCCACGATATGAAGACTGTAAGCACCATATCTGTATTCCTGATGTAAATGTATTGTTGTTTTTCTCCTCCATCAAGCTTTCAATGCAGACCAACGTCACACTCCTGGCTAAAGCATCATCTTAGCAGGTCTTAGCATAAATGAAATTCTAGACGTTGCAGCATTTCTCAGGTCTGGCACAAGTCCCTTGAGGTTCGCCAGCTGAAATGCAGTGTGGCATAGTGAATATCAACACCACAATGAAATCAATGAAACGTTCAGCACAATATGACAAAATGTCGCATGGGCTGCTGGTTTAAAACAAGCTGGAAAACTTGTTTCGCGAGCAAATCTACGATGGGAGGCGTATTATGGATCCAGTCACAGCCTTCATCCGGTTTGAATTAATCCAGGTAGCGCCCAGGAGACACAGATCAATGGGTCCAAACCAGTGTAATCCACAGCACACGCTGCGTAATGGCCGACCGCTCACCTCTCTGGAGAGTGGATGTAGTAAGGACAATAATCACAGGGCACTGGCGGCAAACGGAGCTCTTGTTTTAGCAATATTGACTAACCTGTGATTGACAGCAGGAACTCTAAGGCCTTGTTTACACCTTGTATTACCGTCCATCTCGGCTGATCCCATCATAAACGGTCAGCTGAGACGGATCAACATTGGCATTCGGAGGTAATGCGCATCAGATGCAGCTCCTGTGACTATTTACAATTGGATTTCGAGGGAATCAGGACTGCACGCTTCACTTATATCTGAATTTTGTACAGCGTGTGATCTGCCATTGCATATTGATATTTAGTGTTGGAGGTGTGTTGGTAGGTTTGTCTACACGTATTGAAGAATGAGGGGAGGATAATAGCTTTTAAAAACGCAATTCATACATGCGATACTGCATATGGGTCAAACAAAAGTTTTTTTAAAGGGACCTATTATGCAAAAAACACTTTTATAAGAGGTTTAAGCACATTTGTGTGCAAATTGCAAGATCCCTGAACAGATCGGGGTAACAGATCCGGCATGTTACCAGAGGAGGGAGAGGTGTGGCAGACGAAAGTGAATAGGGTTGGGGAGTTCACAGAAAGTAAAGAGTGGGGTGGAGCGGGGGTGCGAGTAAGGAGGAGGATCGGTTAAATGAGGTGCAGAATCAGATTTCAGCACAAATAAAGCCCTGGGTACATAATGTACATGTCTGCAGAAACAGTTTGATTGACATTCATCCTTTGTACGTGTCATCAGAGGGGGAAAGCTCCACCCACTGGTGACCATCTCGCCCTCATTAGCATAAGACATTAGTCTTGTTTTTGAGTCTGCTACTATGCTGACACACAGGCATTTTGTAGCTCCGCCCTTTTTTTAAACAAAGAGCACAATCTCATTTGAATTTAAAGCAACAGTCACCAAAATGGCACAATAAGAATCAAAGCCTAAAAGGATTACTTTAAACCTTGCAATTTATATTTTTATATAGCTAAAAATAATAGTATATTAGGAATAAGAGTCTTTTAATGAGGACCACAGAACAGCCCTATAATACTTAATATTAAATATTTTAAATCTTTATTCTTTCCCAATAATTGTGTATGATCACAAATTGTTTTTATGTGTTTTAAAAAAAGCACAGGTCAGAAAAAGTATGCTACATTTTCCTGTAAATCTTCTTATTGTTATTATTAATATTTAAATTTCCTTTAAAGTACAAATAAAATCTATCATAACTAACCATTTTGATCTTGTTAGCTCATATTGCTAGTTTTTTGGTGAATAATTTATTTGTGCATGTCATTAAGAAAGAAAAAAATCCCTTCTAATCTTTAATTGAAATCTGAAAATGCACTCCCGGATTGTTTTCAGTCAAATTTTCACATTAGGTTTGTCTGAGGTATTAGGCGTGGCTAACATACTTAACCACACCCCTCCAGCTGTCAGTTTTGACAAAAAGCAGAAATGGTGAGGAGGAGGAGTCTATTGGGATGTAGTTACTCTCCCCAAACCATTCTAAATGAAATTCCTACTTTGCTACATCCAATCAGCTCGCAGGAGAAAAAAAACAACCACACCCACTGTTTTCTCATTTAATATTGCATTTTTCTAGGAACTGCATCACAATATGAATAAAACTTTTGATTTAAGCAGACTTTAAACCTAATTATGACCAAAATCAGATGCTAACATCAGGTATAAATGACTTCTCCCAGGACCTCTCTGTCTTGAGTTAACAAAGATTGCCTGACCCAAATCTTGCACTGCTCCTGACCTTCACAACCAGCCACAGGACAAATCATGTGCGCACATAACTGTGTGCAGCATCCCATTGGAAATCAATAGCGGACACTTAAACCTGACTGTTTCACTCAAGTGGACAAGAAACAGACCTCCTCTTCCCTCACTCAATCTCACACAGAGCACCTGCCACAGTATTTGTATTTATCGTGATAACATTGATAATGATAATCCATATGTATGAGTGACGAAAAAAAGTATGTCTTTATTTTTTAGCCAAAAAAATGCTGTGATATACATTTTTTTGTAGATATTGTTATACTTAGAGATTTTGCAGTAGTTCTCTATTGTAGTTGGGATAATTAACCCCAAAAAAGCAAAAGCAAAGCAAACACTAGCAGATTACTATGGTATAAATAGAGAGATCGACTTAGAAAGTCATTTACCTGTTTTATAATGATTTGTTCAGCTATAGTATAGAGCTGCACAATTAATTGTTAAAAGATCGCGATCTCAATTCGACCCCCTAGACGATCTTAATCCAGCATTTCTACGATTCTGCCAATCATATTTTCAAGTTCAGGAGAGAAGCAAAGGCGGCTGCACGAGTCTTTTCATTGTTTCACACATGTTGCTCAGTGACAGACACCTCCAAATGATGTTGAATGAGTCACATAATGTATTTATAAGGTATAATTCACATAATAATGTAATTTTTGTCTTAATATAATGATGTTTTCGCGATCGGGAAATCACACGTGACGTGAGCTGCTGACCGTGAGCTGTTATCAAAGAGAAGCGCGCGCGCTCTCTACTTAATGATAGATGCGCGCGTCTACTTCAGTAAACAGAACCTGCATATGTTGTGAGTAACAGGTAATACAGTTGTAAATAATACTCTGTTTGTGGCAGAGAGTGATCGTTTGGGAGCCGCGCGCGAAGTATGAACAGCACTTAGCAGTCAAAATGAAACCGAAAGTGTGCACTTCATTTAAATGATCAAATCGCATTTTAGAGTTATGATTACCGCAAGCATTTGATGTTTTTTCTTTCATAGCGAGCCCATAAAATGAGTTCATGAGTTGTGCATGAAAATAAATGTTTACAATGTCAGTATAACTACTCTAGCCTATATATTATTGAATATAATCTGATAATGGCAAATGTCTGATTTTACCAGTGAATAAATTTCTCTAATATGACAGATTGCAAGCATATATCTCAAACATAATAATTCAACCAAATAATTATTATAAGTAGAATAGAATTATTTATAAAAACCAGTAGACCTACACATAATATTATTAGAGGTTGCCATATGTTTGTTTTTACCATACCTTTATTTTAGAATCGTGAGAAAATCATAATCTTTATTTTAAGCAAAAAAAAGTTGCGATTCTCATTTTAGCCAGAATCGTGCAGCTCTACTATAATACTATTGTGATATTCAATATTTGTACATTCAAACAGCTAACTTGAAACAGCGAGCACTAGTCTCTCCTTAGTCTTTAAAAGTCCTCTGAAGTTGTCTTGACAACACACTGCTGCTGCACTATCTGGGATGAGCCTCGTCCAAAACAAGTGCAGCTTTTAGTAAACCATTCAAAAGATGCCCCTGTTAACGCAAAAAGCGCATTCAATCGGCCCCTTGTGTAGCCAGATTTAAAATTAAAAAAATAATATTTTTAATCGTTTAACTAATTGGTTACAAACAGACCCTTTCGGTTAACGGTTAATCGGTTATTTTGAGCATTCCTAATATGTATATGCGACGAGAAAAAAGAATGTATTTTTTTTTACCAAAAATATGCTGTAATATACATAATATTTTTCAGTATATATTATTGTACTTAGTTATACTGTACAAATAATTAATTTTAGTTTATCGAGTGTGATTTTTGGCTGAACTTGTTTCGGTAAAGTACAAAAAAATAATGTCAGATGATTAAATATTAATGTCCGTGAATTAATAATAAAAATTTATACAAGGCTAGAGGTGTACACAACTGTTTTTACAGATATACACTTGGGTATCAGTTCAGCACTCGATATCACCGATACCCTGAGCTCAGGGATCTGAATCGGCGTCAGAAAAACATGAATCACAAAATACAGGAAGCTGCTAATTTTCTAATAGATTTTACAGTGTACAAGATATCTCCCATCCCCATTCAAAACATCCCTCGGCCAACATTTAGTCTCTGGCCTTCAGGTCCAGCTCGCTGCCAGCTGGTGGGCTCTGACTGATGCAGGCTGAGTAATCATTGGCACTGCAGTGCATTGTGGGATCAGTCAGTCACTAACAGGAGCGAGTGGGTGCTGGGTTGATGCAGTGCAGACGCAGCAGGACCTGCAATAGTGACGACTTCCATGCGAGCTCCACTACCCATCTGAGCACTGCATGATGGGAGATTCCTGCATCAGACTGATGCTCCTGCTGGCTCCAGAACACCCTGCTGGAAAGATGCTCTAAACTGTCTAAACGCTTTGGCAAACAATAGCTGTGCTTACAGCTTATATTTGCACAATAGCTCCTTTACTTTAGGAATTCTCTTCATATAAACAATGTAAGGTTTAAGCCTGTGCTCATTCCATTTAAAGTGACAGTTCACGCAAAGATGGAAATTGTCATCATTTACTCACCCTTTACTCGTCTCAGACCTTTATGAGTTTCTCTTTTCTGTTGAACACAAAAGAAGATATTTTAAAAAATGTTGGAAACCTGCAACCACTCATTTCTGTAGAATTTCTTTTTCCCACTGCGCAAGTCACTGGTTTCAGTTTTCTTCAAGATAGCTTCAACAGATTAAAGTAAATAATGAAATCTGGAACCTCTTGAGATTGAGTAAATAGTGAACTATCCCATTAAATTTTCCCAGCGGACAATTTGACATCAAAACTACATCAAAAATGTAAATCGATTTGATGTCAGTTGAACAAAACTGTATTGCACAGCTCTGAGAATGATATTGTGTTTATACAACAGTTCGACAGCATAATCATGTGCATAAAAAATAAAATCAAACACGGAAAGTTTAAAAACCCTTTTGTATGAGGAACTACTTTCTTCCACCATACCTTCACATCTGCAGCTGACGTCAGAACAGCAGAAACCTCTGCTCATTCACCAACGTCACTTTAGAGCTAGTATTAGAATGATTCTCTAGCGTAATGTCTAAAATGATGACAAAACAGCAGATTTTGCTCACGTGTTAAGATTATAAGGCTGAACAGCATGAAATGCCATCAGTCTGCAGAGATTTCCCAGTATTTATCTGTTGCAATTGGGATATATATCCCCAAAAAAGCCAAAGCAAATTAGCAGATTACTATGGGATAAATACAGCACTACAACATACAAAAGAGAGAGATCAACTTAGAAAGTCACTTATATGTTTAATAAAGATTTTATCAGCTGTAGTTTAAAATACATTAAGTTTTTCTCCTCTAAGGACTTATTATGCAGTCTCTATCACCATCTTGTGGCAGAACGTCAACCATCTTTGCTCTGCTCAGTATAACAGGCTGATGGATGCCAACGCACTGTATCTCAGAAATTATAAATATTTAAAATAAGCACTATCCTTATAAATAAACTGCACAGTTGCAATCTAAACTACATTCTTACATAAAAAGCCTCAAAAGTACATTATGTTGTCTAACAGCTGCAATATTTGTCAAACTGTAGTGAGTTTATTGATCTGTAACAATGTGGGCGGAGTAATACAGAACCAAAGAACCAATCAGATTTGAGAACCAGACAGAGCTGCGAGAGTGTGTGTGTGTGTGTGTATATATATATATATATATACACACACACACACACACACACACATACACACACACACACACACACACACACACACACACACACACACACACACACACACACACACACACACACACACACACACACACACACGCACAATACATGCATATACACACAATGTACATATTTTTATTAAAAACCAATCAAAAAACATAGCCTTAAACACATGCACTGTGTCTCTCAATAGCTTATTTATTTATACACTATAAAGACTTAAAGTCAAGAGAGAATATGGAAGTTGAAAGAAAGTATTATTGCAGACACTGCAAAAGACAGAATTTGTCCTGAGGGAGGAGAGAAAATGAACCGTTCTGAACAGAAAGTATTGCCAGTGCAACGGCTGCAGTTGTAGACTGAAGCCTTAAGCTGACAAATGGTATGACAGATCAGCCATTCAATAAAGTGTGAAAAAGAACACAGCGTATAAATTATGTAGACGCAGTGAAATAATTGCATAACATTTTTGATAAAAAACTGGATTGATATACAATTAATGCCATCAAGAACAGACATGATGATAGGCAGATTCATTCAGGTGATTTTTTATTACTGTATTTTAATTGAACTCACTTGAGAAATGTAGATTTATTTAATTTTTTCATCTTTTATTCAAATGTGATAAGAAAATATTCACAGGTAGTCAAAAATGTATTAGTTAAAAATTGTAAATAATCCTATTATTCTCACCACGGCTGCATTTACTTGATGAAAATTACAATAAAACATTTATATTGTGTTTTTTTTTTTTTTAATAATGCAATTTATCCCTGTGATGTAATATCTGAATTTATGTACAAGTACAAATATTAAACTTTTGCCAACTTTGACAAACACCTTTCTCTTAACTTCTGCAAAAGTATTGTCAAAACAACTGACAGTGGGAGCTTTTATGATTGGCTAGTTTTCGGATATCTGAAAAAAGGTGTGGGCTGCCACCCTGAATTTATTATTTATTTATTTGTATTTATTTTTTGCTGATACTTACAAAGCCTAGTGCTGTCACTCAGACAGGTATGATTCATATTTCAGTGATATCTGTCAAGTGGTAGCAACACTGTGAGTGCTCTATTTAAACCAAATTTATAAATGAAATCTGAGCCCTCAATTTCAAAGTATGCTCCACAATGGCTTGAACACTAATGAAAAACACTCACAAATGCAACAAAATGCAGGCAGAAACAAAGAGAAGACGACCTCAACTATCCTAAAGAAGACTTGTTCGTTTTTAAGAAAGAGATCAATTGAGAATTTTTCAACTGAACAAAGAGCAAGACTCTCCTCAGTTTCCAGATGATATCAGCAGTCTGTTGTGTGGAAAGAATGACACACCAGTTCGACAAAAAGCAGAAACAAAACACTAACAAGCTGTCTGGATCTCCACAACATCTACAATGAAAACTGCATGTCATCAACATGAAAACAAGCATCATCTAACAAGACAGCCTTGAAGTACAGCACTGATCACTAAAAGAAACCTTTTGATAAACTTTCAGAGCTCGTACATGTAAATGAAAGCTGTTCTGAAAAGATAAGTAATGCGTTCTCAGAGTATTCATATAAAAAAAATGATTTCACATTAAAAAATTGATGCCACATTTAAAACAAAGGGCATTTATAGAAGTGAAACGCTTCTAAAACAAAAATAATAGATTCAGCCTCTGCTTGATTTGGCCCATGGTGAACTGATTGGATGGTTGGAAGGTTATGGTTTGCTATTGGTGGACCAACATATTAAAAAACATATTGATCCTGCCTCTGAAAAATATTTGCTCTGGAACAAATAATATAGAAACATGCAACAGAGCCAGCGGTACAATCCAGAATAAGTGTCCCCAATAAGACTGTTCTTGGCTGGTTATTCTGCTATTTATTTAACTTTTGTGTTCGAACACTATTACTTTTTATAATATTGCAATAATATTTACCAAAAACACCAAAACATTGCAAAAACTAAGCTGACATTTACTGGAAAAAAACATTTTAAACTCTTTAAAGTGCTGCTTTTACATGCTCGAATGTTTTATGAAAGCACATTTCTGCCTAAGATTACGCTATCAAAAAAGATATTTGTGACTTTTTCATCCCAATCTAACCACATCATAATATCTTTCAGTTCCTGAGATATTTATATATTACACATAATGACCTTTATCTCAAAACTATAGCTTTATTTTAGTTCTGAGTTTATATCTTATAATTTGCCTTTACATCTTGCAGTTCTGACTTTTACTGTAACGTTTCTAATTGTGTGCCAATACCTCACAATTCTTAGTTTCAGAGATCTTTTTCTACTTATTGTAGTTTTGAGCTTATATCTCGAAAAAACTACATAATTTATGTGTCATGAGTGGTGTTTTAAACCTATTCATTGTAATTTTCTTTTGGAATTGTCTATGTATTTCTGTGTTTTAATCTTAATCAGAATATCAGATGAGCTTTTCTGTCACAGGTTGCGTCTGAAATCGCATACTTCCATTCTATATAGAACATTACATACAGTATGTGCCGAGTGGAATGTTGGAATTCATAGAATTTGAAAAACAGTCAGCGAGAAGTATTTGGATGACCTACTACTTCCGGCAAGACTCTGAAGTGCACGCTACGCTATTCCGTGATGCCCTGTGAGAGAATTCTGAGTAGTACATTTAAATTCAAATGCATTACCTACTGAGTAGGCAATGCTTTGGACGCAACCAGTGTTGTCAAGTCTAAATGTTTGCACCTTGACATTGTTTTATTTTTTAGATTTAGATTTAGATTGAATTAGATTTAGTATTACCTGTTTGTTTAAGTTTTATTGTTACATACATAATTTATAAAGAAAAACTATCAAAGAAAAAAAAATCCTTAGGGAAAAAAAATAGATTTAATGTTGAATGTAAAAACTTCTGGGTTCCACACAATCAATTTGTGTTGGGACAGTATGAAAGAATTTAGTAAACATATTAGCTTTTACAAATTTATGTGGGTTGAACATAAAACAATTAAGTTGTCACAAAAAAGCTTAAAGGATTGTGTTGTTTCAGCTCATTTTAAATAAGTACTTTGAACAAACTGCATTTTTTGAGTGAATATTCTTGACATATTTTCCTAATATCATACAGCCTTAGTTTTCATATTACAATTTTGAGCTTACATATCAACTAGGGATGGTGTAATACTCAGTATAATATTGAACTGTTTGGTAAGACCTCCACGGTTCAATGCACATATGGATACTACAAAACTTTTGGTTTTGCATTAAAATGATAAGATTAAACACATATACAGTGTTATATTTGATTCGATTTTTAAGATTATGTAACTAAAAAATACTATTAGAAACATAAAAAAAACCTTAAAAGCACTGTGTATTTCAGTATTATATTTGCCATATTTTATTGTGTTGCTTGCCTTTCTTTTATTTTTGTGCTTTTGTACTGAACATATCAAATACCGAAACCATGACCCCCAAAGCCGAAAACCAAACCAAGCCATGAGAAGTCTATATTGTTGCACCCCTAATTCATTCATTGATTTTCCTTCGGCTTAGTCTTTGATTTATCAGAGGTCGCCACAGCCAAATGAACCACCAACTATTTCAGCATATGTTTTATGCAGTGGATGCCCTTCCAGCTGCAACCCAGTACTGGGAAACACCCATATACACTCAAATACACATTGATACACTACGGCCAATTTAGTTTATTTAATGCACCTATGGATGAATTACCATGTTTGTAAACATTCAAGATGTCCGCGCAGCAAGGTTGCAGAAAAAGCCCTGGTGCGCTAGCGTTTACAGCGAGGGAATAACATCCGATGCGGTACAGAGTTTGTTCTTGTATTAGAGATAAGTTATATTGATTACGTATTATATATATATATTATTCAAATAATGCTTTCAGCATATTATAACAGCTCGTCACCCAGTGATAAGCACAGTTATTCAGCAAAATTAATGTTAAAGTAAGCGCCGTTTGTCTGACAGGTACATTTGCGATAGCACCCCACAATGGATATTTTATAAGACGCAATGGCCAAGCATCCAACCCCAAATATACAACCTTATTGAAACTCCAAGTGATTTTACAAGAGGGAAGTTAAAGGCCAACAAGTCTTTGGATGTCAACAATGTTGTTCTGTGTGGTCATGTGCAAGAAATATTGTTCCATGATTACCAAATTCAAAACTTTGTAGTGCTAAAAACCGAGGTTCTGCCTAGTCAAGGAAAGAAGACAGAGATGTACAAAGCCTGGGTCATCATCAACAAGCAAAACAACTGCACTCTGACAGTGAACTGCACCTGTACAGCAGGGTATGTAAACGTACATTTCTGCATTTCACTCTAGGCATTCAGTGTCCGCAGTTTAATTCACCATGTTTAACTGTTTTTGCTGAAATCATTGCTGCAATCAACAACGACTAAATGTGTGTGATTTAGTATAGCCTGAACTTGAAATGAGAACTGCAGAGTCCAGCACTTTTAATTAGGCTGTCACGTCATTTGGCTCCTATTTAGCCAAAGACGTCTGCAGTTGGCATTAAAAGCAGTGTGGTGTACAGTAAAAGTTACGTTTTCTATTTTTGTACTTTTGTATTTGGCATCCTACCGCACAGCACAACAATGATGCACAACCAGGAACTTATGTGACGTCACGTGTGACGTAGGTTGGTTATTCCTCTATAGAGCATGTGTTTAGGCTGTGGGGGAAACTGGAGCACCAGGAGGAAACCCACACCAACACAGGGAGAACATCCAAACACCACACAGAAATGGCAACTGACTAAGGGTGGCACGATCCTCCAAATCCTCGATTCGATTACATTTTCGATTCTAAAGGCACGATTCGATTCGATTTTCGATTATGAATAATTAATTAATTAATGACCAATTAATCATTTGTAGCCTACTGTTTAAACTACCTGACCTGCATGGTCTTTGTTTTACCCATAAACAAATCATACAGTAAATGAATAAAGGCAAGATACACACATAATTACCACCTGTCAATCACTTTTTCTGCGGGACTCGTGAATAGGCAGTGATCTGTGTCGTTATAATGGCGTCGGTAAAAAAGACGCACAACCAACAGGAACCAGCCAACAGTATCTGAGGTGTTCGCTAAAATGATTAAGTACAAGTGAGTGAAAGATTGAAGCAGTCCTCTGACTGCCTGGACCTGCTGTCTCGAGCGCATGGCTGCGAGTGCGTCTGTGTGTGTGTGGTCACGTGATGTGCATTTTCAGAGGCAGAGAGGAAGGAGGGCTGCTCAGAAATGCTACACGCCACTGTGGATGTCAAATCGTTGTAGTTCTAAAATGCCATTTAAAAACAAAGACAGTGTAAACAGGGCCTGAGTGTGTACTTTTCGCGAGCGGATTTGCAACGGGGGCGGGCGGAGGATCGCGATGCCGGTGTTGTCTATCGGACGAACCGTACGTAATACGTACATAGCAGAGCTTGCAAAACTGTGTTTTTTTTTTGTCGACAACACGAACGTTGTCAACATAACTTACTGGAAATCCAAAATGCTTCCACACCGGCGACTTCATTGAAAGAGGAGAGGGTTTAAGCTCTGTCGACGGGTCTCCTGCTTCTGCAGTTTAACAAGCACTTCAACAAGCCTGTTATTTTCCCGCTTGGCAATTGAAGCTGACGTGACATGTGGGCGTGGCAGCATCGACGATTCTATTAATAAATTTTAAGCATAAATTTCAATCGATTTCGATTAAAAATCGAAATTGTGAAACCCCTACAACTGACCCAGCCGGGACTCGAACCAGCGACCTTTTTGCTACCTGAATTTACATCTTACAACTGATATTTTTCAATGTTGTGACTAATTCTTGTAGGTTTGTCACATTCTGACTTTGCATCTTACAATTCTGAATCCTAAACTTTCAATTGCGAGTTAATGAACGCATTAGATATTCTTTGAGGGGCATTTTCAGCTGCCGTTCCTCCCTCTGGTAATTGGACTCCAAATTGAGACATCAACTCCAACAGCTGACATGATTTCACAGTCTGTTGCCTTGACCTACCGCTTACTGGTGACCTTTCCACTCAAAGCTATATATCCCATCTGCAACCGGGACACGTCTATGACCTTCTCCACATAACGCAGGGGATCGGACACCCTTTATATCCAAGCTCATCTTCAACCCTCAACCCCGCTGAGCACCACATCTCTCCACAATCATGTGTTATGAGCACAACATCGATCTCTGCGGGTCAAAGACTGAGCCGTTCCTCAAGCATCAGAGACAGAAAAACCAAGAGAAACATGTTCCTCAGAGGAGAGCGAGATGGGACGGCAGCTTGTGTTTCTCATAAAGCTGATGCTGACGGCTTTGATTTGTTATCTATGGGAAATTGGCATGGGCCGGCATAAGATTCTGACGGTATGCTAACCTTGGATATGTTAAACATTTGAAATGTTTTGGAGCAGTAAACATGTCAGCCTAATTAACATAAATGATTGACTTCTGCTGTTTTCATTAGTTTCATGCACTAAATTCAAGCTGAATCCTTGGCTGGAATGTGTAGTGGATCACTGAATAAACACAGACCGCAATGACTGAAAGCATGGATGAAAACACAGCATGTTTAAATCAATATTTCACTCAAGACAGACATTTACTGAAGGGCTACACAATATATCACAAAAGTATTGTTATCGTGATTATAAACAGTACATATTGCAGACATGTGTGATCAATTACATTTATATTATGCATTGGTTGTTTATCCAAATTAGACCAATCAGATGAGGGCCAATACTATCTTTATGCCCACCTCCCCATTAGTTGCTGTTCTGCTATTGGCTGGAGCGGTTAAAAGGTGAACCCAGAGCTGAAAATAAACACTAATGGCAAGAGTCAACAGCCAATCAGAGTCAAAATATCCGCTGAGGTTTTTATTCATTCATTGTGTTTTAAAGACAAAAATGGGTGCACCTTGACAGTTGTTTTTTGTCAGAATTAGAATTAATTAGATCCGACGAACATATTTTACCTGTATATTTTAAATAAATAATTAATTCAAAACTATAGCAAATAAAAAAAATTTAAGAAAATGTTATATCGTACGAAATATCGTTATCGCAATACTCAACAACAATACTGCATATTTTCTAGCATATTTATTAACTAGCCTTGAGTACCATCTGCTGTTAAAAAGAGCTTCGTCTGCTGTTAAAAAATAGCCTAGAGCACCATCTGCTGTTAAAATCTATCCTAGAGCGCCGTCTGCTGTTATGAACTAGCCTAGAGCCCCATCTGCTGTTAAAATCTATCCTAGAGCGCCGTCTGCTGTTATGAACTAGCCTAGAGCGCCGTCTGCTGTTAAAAACTAGCCTAGAGTAGCGTCTGCTATAATGAACTAGCCTAGAGCGCCGTCTGCTGTTAAAAACTAGCCTAGAGTGGCATCTGCAGTTATGAACTAGCCTATAGTGCCATCTGCTTTTAAAAACTAGCCTAGAGCGCCATCTGCTGTTAAAAACTAGCCTAGAGTGCCGTCTGCTGTTATGAACTAGCTATGAGTGTCATCTGCTTTTTAAAACTAGCCTAGAGCGCCGTCTGCTGTTATGAACTAGCTATGAGTGTCATCTGCTTTTAAAAACTAGCCTAGAGCGCCATCTGCTGTTAAAAACTAGCCTAGAGTGCCGTCTGCTGTTATGAACTAGCTATGAGTGTCATCTGCTTTTTAAAACTAGCCTAGAGCGCCGTCTGCTGTTATGAACTAGCCTAGAGTGTCATCTGCTTTTTAAAGCTAGCCTAGAGCGCCATCTACTGTTAAAAACTAGCCTAGAGCGCCATCTGCTTTAAAAACAAGCCTAGAGCGCCATCTGCTGTTATAAACTAGCCTAGAGTGTTATCTGCTTTTTAAAACTAGCCTAGAGTGTCATCTGCTGTTAAAAAGAGCTCTGTCTGCTATTAAAACTAGCCTAGAGCACCATCTGCTTTTAAAAAGAGCTCTGTCTGCTGTTAAAAACAAGCCTAGAGCGCCATCTGCTGTTGAAAACTAGCCTAGAGTAACTTCTGTTGAAAAAAACATTAGCCTAGAGCGCCGTCTGCTGTTAAAAACTAACCTAGAGCGCCATCTGCTGTTAAACAGTAGCCTAGAGCACCATCTGCTGTTAAAAACTAACCTAGAGCACCGTCTGCTGTTATGAACTAGCCTAGAGTGACATCTGTTGTTAAAAACTAGCCTAGAGCGACATCTCCTGTTAAAAACTAGCCTAGAGCACCATCTGCTGTCATGAACTAGCCTAGAGCGACATCTGCTGCTAAAAAGAGCTCCGTCTCCAGTCAAAAAAAATTAGCCTAGAGTGCCATCTAGTGTTAAAAACTACGCTTAGAATTTATTCAACAGTGAATTAAGATTGCACTTTAGAAAGAACTTTAGAAAGATCGATTTCTCACCACAGCTCTACAAAATACTCAATCTCACCATCTAAACTTTTTAGTCATTTCAGTTTCTCTAAAATTCTCCATTAAGCATTTCATGAGCCATACTACCATAGCTGAGAAAACCATAGCATCTGATTTTGTCACCAACACTGTTTTTACAGCCCTGCGAGGACACACTAACTAGACATTGACTCATATAAAAGTATTGAAATGCACCAACAGTCATCAGTGTCTTAATTCAGCAAAGCTTTACAGCTCATTTTACAACAATACACACATGTTCAACACAAATACAAAACACATGAATTTCACTGATGTATGACAGTCATAACATAACCTCTCATAACATATCCGGCAGTGACTCAAAGATTTTACCACCTCGCATTGACATTCATTGGAGATGTGACTTACTTCACACTTTAATTTTAGCACAGCGCTCTTCAAACATCCACTCTTCGCAGCATATGATTCCCTGAGCCAGCGTTTCACAGGCAATGTGGACTTTACTGGAAGATCCAGCAGACACTTTATTCTCAATCTTAACCTGCTTTCAGGTCTGCAGCCAAATGCATGCCTAATTTGATGGCTTTCTTATGAAATGCTCAAAGCTCTTCAAGAGGAAGTAGCTGAATCTAATTAACATTGGTTTTAGCATGAAACAACAGTGGAAGGAGGTATAATGAAAGCCACTGTCAGCATTAAGATAGAACGCACAACACAAGTGCAGAGCAGAATCAAATCTAAATCACATCTAAACCCTGTGACCATGATTTTACAAACGATGATGATGGTTCACGCAAAAATCAGTTCCGTTCATCCACTGAACACAACAGAAGATGTTTTGTAGAATGCTGGTTGATGGCACTTATTGACTTGAATAGTATACAGTATATATACAGTATATTTGTTTCATACCATGGAAGTTGGTGGGTGCCAGCAACCAGCATTTTTCTAAACATCTTCTTTTTGTGTTCAACAGAAGAAAGGAACTCAGTAGGATTTCAAACCACTTGCGAAAGAGTAACGCCTGACTCACACGAGGCCAGCCAATGGAATTCATCTGCAATCGGCTACTGTCTGAGCTAGAGTATTTGCATAAAGTGATGTGATTGGCTTAAAAAGATGAGAAATACCCAATTTCTACAGCACGCAATGCCATTGAAGTGCCGCCAACGAATCCACAATTCAGTTCGGCAAAGCTTGATGTCAGTACTTCAAAGTGAATGGGAAACGTTGATCCTGAATCCCCGTGTGAATCGGGTGTAGGTGATGAGGTAATCTTCATTTTTGGGTGAACTAACCCTTTAAACTCGTGACTGCTGCTCAGTTTTTGCAGATTCTGTCAATAAATGATAACATTTAAATAGCTGGCAATAGCAGCGGCCGGTGTTGCCAGTTTGGGCATTATGCCACCAAATTCACTGACTTTCTCACAGCTTCTGTGACTTTTCTTAATGTTTTGCAACAAAGAGCTATTTTGGGAATACGGAAATAAATCTGCCAATTTTTGAGGATCTGTCTGCGTGTGTGTGTGTGTGTGCGTGTGTGTGTAAAAACCAAACAAAATAAGGCAGTCATTCTGTCATTAGTAGCATTTTCTCAGTTCTCTCCTTATAATACAGTAATGCTGGAATCGATGCTCAGCCGCTGTGTTTAACTTGTACAATCCTTTAATCGCACGTTTTTTTTATCAGCAGATTTTAGCAGTGCAGAGCAGCAGATTGTAATGTGTCTGACAAAAAAAACAAAAATACAGAAATGAGAACAATTTTTTGGAACTTGAAGGAATTAAAATAGGAAAAGACTATTAAAAAACAAAATAAATTGAAATGGTGGAAATGATGATGTGAGAACGTCATCATGAATATGTTAATTGGAGCATGTAAGCAATTAATGAATCAATTACTTAGCTACTTTTTATTGAAGGTTATTTGGAAATGTAATGCCAGAGCATATATATATATATATATAAAGAGAGAGAGAGAGAGAGAGAGAGAGAGAGAGAGAGAGAGAGAGAGAGAGAGAGAGAGAGGGGCAAAACTGCTTGTCTTTTTTATTTTCTATGCAGAATGTCTATTTAAATTTGTGGGATGAAAATGTGTTTAAAATGTAAATGTTTGACTACTTACATGAACAAATCTTGCTTGTTTAACTTGACTTGATTTATGTAGATCAATCATATTTTTTGTCAGTGCAGCATTTTTATGAAGCAAAACATTCTTATGAATAACAATAATTTATTTTGTAATAATAGCAATAACAAATAGAGGACAGCATGACTACATTACTTTTATAATAACATCGCCGTTAACAAAAACAACAAACAACAACAACAACAACAACAAAAAAAGCATGTATATATATATATTATATATATTTATTGATTAAATTTAAATTATAGGCGACACGGTGGCTCAGTGCCTCACTGTGCCCTCACAGCAAGAGTTTGCATGTTTTCCCTGTGTTGGCGTGGGTTTCCTTCGGGTGCTCCAGTTTCTCCCACAGACTAAAGATAATCGCTTCTGACCTTATTTTAAAATGCGGAAGTGCGCTTGTTTTTGCAATTGTTTTAGAACTTCCGATTAAGTCGCCTATAGGAGAAAGAACTAGGAACAATAAACAGCAGAAAATGGTCAAGCAGGACAATTTAGCCTACCCAATTCACCTGTACTGCATTTCTTTGAACTGTAGGGGAAACCGGAGCCACCCGGTGGAAACCCACGCGAACGCAGGGAGAACATGCAAACTCCACACAGAAACGCCAACTGACTTAGCCGAGGCTCGAACCAGCGGCCTTCTTGCTCAGAGGCGACAGCACTACCTACTGCGCCACCGTGTCGCCCCCACTTGTAAGCACAGTGCAGTGTTCATGTTCAAAGTATTTATAATGTTTCAAAGTGGCTGATAATAATAAATATTCATAATAATAGGAATTAATCTGCCTCGTTTTTGAACCGTGCAGTGCTATAGCTGCTTAATTATGCCTACTACGCTATTGTATTTCAATACTGCTCATTATGGTGGTACTTGGAGAGAAGTTTTTTTTTTTCTGAGGTGCTATTTTGTGAAAAAAGTTTGAGAACCACTAGACTTACTGACTCCACACAACATAGTGGTGTAATCAGCAGCAACCAAATAAATCATAAACCATGAAATTAACAACTAATGGAAGGTCACACCTAATAAACTCAAGTTGTAGAGTCAGAAATGTATTATAACAGAATGATGACCAATATAGACAACATTTAATGCCCATTTGTGTTCTGAACATTCAAGTTTGATCAAGCTCTAAGTTAGATTGAGGTAAAGCTGGTTTTACATTCGCACATTCGTTCAGTGTCAACCTGTGACATACAACAACATGTAAGTATGACTTGAAAGCAACATTAGCACTATTTAATTGACTGGAGAACGTTGTACTTTGAGTCACTTGCTGCTGAAATGCTTCACTATCTAGAATTGGCAATGAATATTTTTATGAAATTATATTATTATGGAGAAAGTCTGAATGTGTGAATATAAACCAACTTTACCTCAATCTAAGTTAGCTAGCCTGCAATTAAAACTAAAACTCATATTTAATCACTTAAAACGACGAGCCATTCAAATCACAAGCGCCACATAATCATCACCTCGACATTAAATCTCATTCCTCAATAGGCAAACGCAGAATAAACGTGTGCAAATCTATTAAAACTACTGAACAGCCATTCACTCACCTCTGTCAGGACGCGCGTGCTGTTTTTGAGACGACCGCTGATCTGCCTGATCAATAAAATCCTAACATCTCATAGCGCATTTTGATTAAGATACAACATGTGTACTTTATTAATTATAGCTGCTTCATAAATGACAGGTTATTACTTAACCTCGGAAATCAGCCTTTCTTGCATATTTTAATTCTACAGCGCGTATGCGTGCATTCAGGCGCGCCTCTCGCAGTTGTTTTGGGTCCTTGCGCTGAACTGACAGCTTTGTTTCCAACATGGCAGCGTCCAGCAGAGAACATGTACTGTCAGTCTACAGGCTGCTTCTGAAGGAGAGCAAGAAATTCCCTTCTTATAATTACAGGTAAATGTAAACGTGTGTGAATATAGATGTATTTATCAGTTGCACGAGCTCGTGTCATTGACGCGACAGTCTCCGTGATTTACTGTCAGGTGTTTTGAGACTCCTGTGAGCTGTGAGGCAAACTGAGTCAGTTCACATTATGAGTGATATTAAAATAGTTTAATTTGAACGCGTTTTCTATGTGTTATTCGGGGTCTGAATATAAGACATGTTTTCTTTATTTTTATTTTTGACTAGTTTCATTATCTGCACATGACATACAGGGAAGTGTTTTTGTTATGAGGTTTGGAAGAAAGTGTACATCCATTCATTTTATTTTCAGCTTAGTCCCTTCATTAATCAGGGTTCACCACTGCGGAATTAACCGCCAACTATTCCTGCACGTTTTACTCAGTGGATACTCCAGCTGCAACCCAGTACTGGGAAACACCCATACACACTCATTCACAAACACACAGTATGGCCAATTAAGCACGTACCCAGTTCACCTATAGCTTTCCCAGAGATGGGTTGCGGCTGGAAGGGCATTCGCTGCATGAAACGTGCAGGATAAGTTGGCAGTTCATTCCGCTGTGGCGACCCTGTATTAATAAAGGGACTAAGCCAAAAAGAAAATGAATGAATGAAGTCAGGGGTTGGCTATGTTAGCAATGGGCTGCTAATCCATTGTGCTCTGCACCTGTGGGTTCGAATCTCATCGCTCATTTGGTCTTTGGACCCCAAATTTTTTTCTCAGAGATGGGTTCCAGCTGAAAGGGCATCCGCTGCGTAAAAACAAGCTGGATAAGTTGGCGGTTCATTCCGCTGTGGTGACCCTGGATTAATAAAGGGACTAAGCCGAAAAGAAAATGAATGAATAAATGAATGAATGAATTCACCTATAGCGCATGTGTTTGGACTGTGGGGGAAACCTGAGCACCCGGAGGAAACCCACGCCAACACGGAGAGAACATGCAAACTCCACACAAATGCCAGCTGACCCAGCGGAGGCTCAAACCAGCAACCTTCTTGCTGTGAGGTGACAGTGCTAACCACTGCACCACCGCGCCGCTGGAAATTGTACAATAGTTTATAAAATAAAATAAAATAAATAAACACTTTATTCAAATACACACTGATATATGAATTTGTAAAGTGATGTACTATTAAAATAAATGCCATATTAATTATAGTATGTTTATGTCTAATAAATGCAGTGATATTAATAGTTGGCATAATTTCTTTTGCCGTTTTGGGTTTTGTTTTTTAAATATGTTAATTAATACAAATTATACATTCATCATTCATTCAGTCATTTTCCTTTGGCTTAAGCGAGGCTTACACTGAGATTTAGTCTCTTTATTAATCTGGGGTCGCCACAGCGGAATAAACCACCAACTAATCCAGCATATGTTTTACGCAGTGGATGCTGTTCCAGCTGCAACCTAGTACTGGGAAAAACCCATTCACACTCTTTCTCACACACACACTTATACACTACGGCCAATTTAGTTTATTCAATTCCCCTATAGCACATGTGTTTGGGCTGTGGGGAAACCGGAGCACCCGGAGGAAACTCACGCGAATACGGGGAGAACATGCAAACTCCACACAGAAATGCCAACTGACCCAGCCGAGACTCAAACTAGCAACCTTCGTTGTACGTTGTCAAACGTTGTAGTGATATATACATATTAATTATACACAACACACATACATATATTATGT